>NC_043010.1:40287125-40294625 GCF_006345805.1 Octopus sinensis
AGTACGCCATGGAAAATCTATCAGTTTTACGGCCATATTATGATCAGTGGTATATATGAATTTGTTTTAGTTATGATATTTACTTATGTAATGTCTCAGAATATGAACTCATAGAATTCTCTGCTTCGAATAGTTTGCACGAAGAAATAAGTTCTTTGTATTCGCAATATATCAGCCTATGTATATATGTATATATGTATGTATACATGTACGTATGTAAGTATTAATAAATGTAGGTATTATGTAATATGTATGTATGTACGTATGCATGTATGTTTGTATGTATGGATGTGTATGTAGGTTCACATGTAGAGGAGAGATAGATACAGACGGACGCAGTGGGAATGAAGTGGAGAAGATGGGATTATAAAACCAGAAACAAACACAAGATTGATATATTTAATAATCCATATGCTAACAATGGTTTCAATGTTGATGATGTAACCACTTCATCAAAGGATGGACATGAAATATTTGCTTGGTTTACTCACTAGTGTATTTATACGATAACAAATTAGAGAAAAAAGTGAAGAACGAAAAAAAAATCTGATTTAATGTCGATGTGGTTGAGTCAGAAGCATTATCACCCACAGTTTATGCTTGTTGGTAAATCGGATATTAATTAAAATACGGTGCCGTTAACAGTCAGAGTTTTGCGGCTGTCAAAAAGAATGGAACATAACATATAATAGCAGTAGAGTAATTTATATTTGACAAATAGAGATATATTGAAAATATCCTAATTCAGAAATTCAGATATATCGAATATTTCTATGTATGTATTCGTTTAGAAACAGAGCAGTACGTACAAATTTCCACCATATAAAAAAAACACAACAACAAAAGATGATATACATGTTTACTCGCGCATCAGTCGGCGTATATTCAGTCACATAAATGTTCTCACATGTATAAGGCCGTGCAGCTCCATCTACGTTCATACACAGACATGTATCCGTGCATAAACAAATATGGACTTAGTCGTAATTACATACTCGGAGATCTCTTTGCGCAAATATTACGATAACGTTTATACGTGACCAAATAAAGTTTTACACTAGCTGGTAGATGGAGATAAATATGTGATATATGTGTATATATATATATAAATATATAAATACACATATATATATATATATATATATATATATATATATATATATATATATATATACATGTATACATACATACATACATACATACATACATACATACATACATACATACATACATACATATATGTATGTTTATATGTATAGGTGCAGACGTCGGTTATGGGCGCCGGCGAGGCTGTGTGGTAAGAAGCTTGCTTCCCGACTACATGGTTCTTGGTTCAGTCCCACTGCATGGCACCTTGGACATGTGTCTTCTTCTATAGCCTCGAGCTGATCAAAGCTTTCTGAGTGGATTTTGTAGACGGAAACTGAAAGAAGCCTGCCGTATATATATATATATGTGTGTGTGTGTGTGTGTGTATGTGTGTGTGTGCGCGCGCGTGTGTGTTTGTGTGTGTATTTGTGTGTTGTTATGTCTGTGTTTGGCACCCTCACCATCGATGTTGGTGTGTTTACGTCCCCGTACCCTGGCGGTTTGGCACAAGAGACCGATAGAATGAGTACCAAGCATACAAAGAATAAGTCCTGGGGTCGATTTGTTTGACTAAAGGCGGTACTCCTGCATGGCCGCAGTCAAATGACTGAAACTAATAAAAAAGAATAGAAAAGATAGATAGATAGATAGATAGATAGATAGATAGATAGATAGATAGATAGATAGATAGATAGATAGATAGATAGATAGATAGATAGATAGATAGATAGATAGATAGATAGATAGATAGATAGATAGATAGATAGATAGATAGATAGATAGATAGATAGATAAATAGATAGATATACATATTGCTAAGTCAGCCATAGATATATATGGCAAATGTATATACTGACAGGGTGAATTAGCTGTTCTACAGAACCATTGGAAGCATACTGTTGACAATTCTCATTGGGATGAAACTGTGCACTCCAGTGTTCTAGCTTTGCTTCGCTCATGGGGGAGTTATCTTGCCTGTCATTTCACATGAAGGTCCTTTACGGCAGCTATAAGTGGTTTAACGCTTATTGGTAGCTATATATGTGCTTGTAGCATATACAGTCAGAAATAATGACTCAATTTTGCCGATATTGTTTATATTGTATCGAGCTGTCAACATTAATTTTATACTATATAATTTGGCATTTCATTAGGTAAGTAGGTGATAATCTAACTCTGCTCTCGTCAGAGTGGCTAATGTAAAAAGTTTGGTGATGGGTCACTGCTATTAGAGACCAGCAAGTACAACACCCACTTTCTTGGTCCTGTGAAAAAAAACAGTATGTGTTTGTGAGGGAAGTTTAGAAGGATTTCATCAAAATTCATATCCCTTGCTCGTATGCGTGTGTGAATATATATATATATGAAATTGTAACCACGAGTGTAATGAGTAGAACTGTTTACAAGTATGACTTTGTGCGGACGTCCTAGTATGCAGTCCTGCAAATTATATTCATCTGGACGGTCGCACCGATGATCTACGGGCATTTATGTAAGGAAAATTACGCAATGTGTTAATAGTGAAATATGTATGCGAATAATCCATATTTTTATTGCTCTTTCTTTTGACTTGCTCGATTACGTTTTGGTTGTTTTGCTTCCTTTTTTCTTGAGAACATTTCTTAGTGATAAGACCATAGCGGATCTATTTCTAGCATAAGGGTGTCCACATAGTGGTTTCCCTCTAATATGTATATAATATATACATGTGTACATGTGAGTGTGTATGTATCTATGCATACATATATGTATCTGACTCAACTACTGGGACAAACATACAGACATATATACGTTAAGTTTGGTGCTAAAAGACTTGAATGAGTGATTGAATAACATTTATTTTACTATATTTAGACCTTTAATATTTTGATGAATATCATTATCCTACTGAATGCTCCAGGCAGTCAATAAAACCGACGCAGGTTTTATATTAATTAAATTTCACTATATATAAAATATGATCTTTGGCAGTATGATGAGAACTGCAAAATTGATTTACCTTGTTAATATAATATTAAACCTCATCGACACTGAATAAGTTATGAATGACAATGTCTTAAACTACAGAAGGTCTAAAATGAATATTGAGGGTCGTGCTAATATACAATAATCATGGCCGCGGTCTAATAACTGAAACAAGTGAAAGATAAAAAATGAAAGATATTAAATGTATTTTGGCGTATAATATTAATTGAGATACGCTAAACTACATGAGGATGATGATGGAATATTGTGAGGTATTTAGCTCGAGATTAATGTGGTAGAAGGAAGATATGAAAATGCAGTAAAAATGGACGAGTAATTACGTTACAATATCAATTCTAACAGGTGTGGGTGTATGTGTGTGTGTGTTTGTGTGTGTGTGTGTGTGTGTGTGTGTGTGTAATTGGAAAAAGAACCAGAATATCACAAAACTGAAACATGACAAAACCCGGAACATCACAAAAACCGGAACATCACAAAAACCGGAACATCACAAAACCCGGAACATTACAAAAACCGGAACAACACAAAAGTAAAAACAAAAACTCAGCAGATAACTGCAAAAATAATAATACTCCAAAATATTGTCGGAAGAAATTTGCATGTGCGCTCAGGAAACAATACATGTAGAAAAAATACATCATGTAGAAATGCTCAATCACCGCACAACAACATAAATACACATACAGCCGAAAACCAATTTAAGGTCCTTTATCGCAGCCATATCTCCTCATTCCGAAAGATAAGCCGGTGACACGCAACATCACTATCAGACCTAACATGGAGATTAAATGAAGGAAAATAAAATATAAAATAGAAGGGTCAGTAATAAAAAAGATGCACACCCATATAATACACTATCCGGCCCATATGACCTGTGCCTTGAGGAAGTCTTGTGCATTTTGTTAAGTATATATATATATATACATATATATATATGTATATATATATATGTATATATATATATGTATATATATATAAGCAATAATAAATCTCTGAGCGAGATGTAAACAGTAAGCGCTCGACAACGTAAAGTATGCTAGCCATCTTAATATGGCTAACCACTAGGGGAGGGGGTGTTACTGTAGCTTTTTAGCCCCAGGAGATCATCCTCTCCAGCTGGCTTTAGACACAATCCTGTACCCTTTAATGATATTCGCAAAGGGAGCTTATCCCCCTTCGAAAACCTAAGTGATACGCATGGACTGCAGTTTCGAGATTATTGTCTCTTGTCAACACACGCTAATCACGGGTTTTCGATAAGAGAGACCTGTTTGCGAATATCTATTTAATGTTTTTCCTGTAACCACTGTCACTGATTTCGAAAAACGGTCTGAAAGCAATAATAATCTCTGAGCGAGATGTAAACAGTAAGCGCTCGACAACGTAAAGTATACTAGCCATCTTAATATGGCTAACAACTAGGGATGGGGGTGTTACTGTAGCTTTTTAGCCCCAAGAGATCATCGTCTCCAGCTGGTTTTAGACACAATCCTGTGCCCTTTAATGACTGCAGTCCATGCGTATCACTTAGGTTTTCGATGGGGGATGACCTCCCTTTGCGAATATCATATATATATATATATATATATATATATATATATGAAATACCACGTTTACTCACACGGACACACATATACCCCGACATGTTAGAATTGGTAATGTAACGTGTGGAGCTTAAAGTCGAACTTCGATCGCCTTACAACAAAGTGGAAAATAGGGGAACAATTCACACCATATGTTACATGGCCAAAAGAATATAAGCTATGCGTAGGTGAAAGAACTCAGATCATTATCAGATCGAAGAACTCTAACACACTGCTCAATTCTATATTCGAAATTATCAGCTGTTTTAAATATATGGTTAAGTTCCTGTTGAGAAATTGAAAAGAGCCACTCCCCTCTGGATTGGATAGCTGTGCCACAGATTCTAAGCCATTATATTTCAGCCTTATGCTTACATTCTAATTTCCCACTTCTGCTTCTTTCTGTTTTCGTTTTCTGAGTTCTTTTTCTGAATCTACTTCTTCCTTGACTTTTAGCAATTTTCTCCCATCCTATCATCCCATTTGTAGTTTGTTATCCCATGTGAGCAGTACCTGAAGATTGCGCTGAGACGCCAGACGTGTTAGATAATACAGGTTGGCATGCTCTCATCACGTGAATCTAACAGTTGCACTTAACATATATTGTGCTTATTAAATAATATTTATCTATCAACAGACGGAGTACTTTTTCTTTACCTTGCCATCAAGGAACATTGCAATGTGTTTGTGTATGTATGTGTGAGTGTGCGTGTGCGTGTGCGTGTGTGTTTGTGTGTGTGTGTGTGTGTGTTTGTGTGTGTAATTTACGAAACCTGTTTCGGTAAAATTTTAATGGAGTCGTAGAAGACTTACATCATAATATGCAATCTGCCACCATCAGGTAATATTTTAAACAGGTACGTTTTTAAAAAGGTAAGATTCTAAACATCCACCAGGGCATAGCCTCGCTTGTACATATTGATAGGGGTGACTATATTCATATATCTGAATATATGTATTAAGTGTTATGCACCAAGTTTCAGGCAACCGTTTTGCACATAGAAATCTGAAATTTTAGATAGGAGCATATCTTCAGAATAAGGTAATAAACAAATTTCTATTAGGTATACCAGACGAAGCCACATCGCAGAAAATATCGCAAGGAAAGATAGTTCAAGCCAACCCATACTGCTTTATAAGGTCCGAAGCTGGAGAGGCTGCTAGTAGCTGAGTCTAAAATAAACAATCAGCGCTTATAATGGCTGTGCCAATAGCATTAGTACTAATGGCGATTACAGCCTCTGGCTGAAACCGATAATAGAATAATAATGAGGTAAATATATCTGCAGGATCAGCATTTTCAGGAAACTCTATTTGGTGATGTTTAATCGATATTCATATACTTATATACATTTATATATACATTGCAATACATTCTAGGTTAAAGGATTGGGAATTTTCGTAGGGTTCCAAGAATACAACAAAATTTGTTATGCATATAAAACAGAACTGTCGGTTAAAAAGATATTAGGCAAAAAAATAAAAACATGAATATATATTCAAAATTCAGCTACATTTTGTGATATGAATAATTTGGAATACTTCAGAGTCGTTTAGCTTTAAAAATGAAATCAATAAATATATCATCCATTATGTGTGGTAGGATAGAAAATAGCATTTAAATGTAAAAAGCTAAAATAATGGAAGTGCTGAATAAATCTCAAGCTTATTTGCATAAATGAAACTACAATGAGCCACGAGAAACAACTCGGTGTTACGGGTAGCATATATTTAAACAACAATGAATAATAAATGTATATTAGATCATATATATGGTGTTTTAGAAGTCACTTGGGTATGTAGAAACTTCATAACATGCCAACATTTTAAATACTTTTTTTTATTTCCAAATCGTAGATTTTGTCGGATAAAGTACCCAAGAAAAAAATTTGCAATTAACCAAAGAGCCAAATTATTGAATTTTATTTTGAATTGTAACTCGTCCATCATTTATTCCTAAAGACTTTTCATTGCCTTAAAAGCCAACGTCAGATTTCATGAGTCGATGCTTGATTCCCCGTTTCAGATAATATAATTCAGTAAATACCTAGCACCTCACTGTCCGTCCACAGTACGTGCGATTCTGTTAAACAAGTACCAAGAACATCAATTAACGCATGCACTCTGGCCACTTGAAGATATCTCAGATGATATTGCATTGCTTAAAAAGAGACTATTTGTACCTGTAGCCATACAAAATGCAATTGATTCAGAAAATACGAATGTCAGATCAACAACGCTTAAATTACGCGGTCCATATAGAGAGGCTTGTTATGCATATAAAACAGAACTGTCGGTTAAAATGATATCAGACAAAAAAAAAAAAGGATGGAATGGTATATATATTCAAAATTCAGCTACATTTTGTTATATGAATAATTTGGAAAACTCTAGAGTCGTTTAGCGTTAAGAATGAAATCAATAAATATATCATCCATTATGTGTGGTAGAATAGAAAATAGCATTTAAATATAAAAGCGCAAAATAATGAGGATAAAGAATTTGAAGAGTGACAAGGTTCATTTTCATTTCAACAGTTTTGGTAAGAAGGAGAACTGTGGAATCAGCGGATAAAAGAATCCTAAAATATCCAACCTCTCAAATGTGATGTAACTTAGGAAATATTTACTATACCTTTTTCTTTTGAGTTGAAAATTGCAATTAGATGATAATAAGCAGTGAATTGTATCGGTTCATAACCGTGACATTGCTGCACCCAGCAGTAAAGAACAAACCGAAGATGTAAAAATTGCCAAGTTAGAGATAGAATCTGTGCAGAAATTGGAGAAATGTAACCAGAGAGTTTGTCTATTGTCTATCGGAAAGCTGCGCCAATGTAAAG
>NC_043010.1:40299625-40304625 GCF_006345805.1 Octopus sinensis
AACGTAACGGCAGATGAAATACGGCTACGCATTTCGCCCAGCGTGCTAACGTTTCTGCCAGCTCGCCGCCTTATAAAGGAAATACCTAACTTCCACCATATTTCTGTAGGACTTAATTACGAGATTATTTTCCCATCGATTGCAGCCTTCATAATATTGGGAAGCTTCATATCGTTAATGCTGGTTAATTTGTTTTGTTTTGTATGTTACCGTTCAGTGTAATGGAAATACGTCTATATGATACCAATTTATTGGTATCGTACCGTAATTTATTTAAAATCAAACCTCTTTCTATATTTCATTGCATTAAAAAGATTGTTACTTTGCCGGAAATGAAGGATTCGTAAATTTTAATAAATCGTTATATATTAACTCAATGATGAATGTATTTGCTTTTTTTTTCTTGACAGTTACAGAAGGAACGATATTGTCTAGCGATAGTTAATCAATTTTCATCCGAGCCGTTGACAATCTGACATCTCATTTCCCCGATCACATCCGTTCTACTTTAGATCAAATTATACATCACAGTGTAATTATTTTTGCTTTTGTTTTTTGTTTTTGCTTGCCCCCAAATTCCCTCGTTAGAGTTATTTTAGACTGTTAGTACCCAGAGGTTGACACTTTCGATAATTTTACTTGATTTCTTAATAGTGGGGTCTGCTCATCCAATTTTATAGCCTTTTAAACAGACGATCGTTTTAGGAAACCCATCATTAAAATTTGACAAATTTATTCAACTAGCAGCTCTTCTCCATTCTGTCTGCTACTCATCACTTAATTTTTTTTTTAAACTGTCACTGATTGTTTTTATAAAGTTTAATTATACATCCTTAAATGATTTAAAATGAAGTATTCAAATGAGAAATCTCTTATTTAAATTTGTTTATTTTTCTTTTACGAGTCGTACACCAAAATGGAACCCGTAATAATCGTATTAAAAAAATCAATCGAATTTTCAAATTTGATGTTCTAAATCTGGTACAGATTACTTAAAAGTACAGAATATGAAGATTGGTGCAAAGTGCCTTGCTCTCTCACTTTCTTTCTCTCTCCCTCTCTCACTCCTCCTCTCTCGTAAATGCATACATATATACATACATACATACATATACCTACATACACACAGATATAGATAGATAGATAGATAGATAGATAGATAGATAGATAGATAGATAGATAGATAGATAGATAGATAGATAGATTCATATTTTTTAATTAAATAACGATTAAATGTATTTACGTGAGCGTGTATGTATACCATAACTACACAAGAGCACGAATTTTCAACGATCCAGTTAAAGAGGCATTACATGGTCATTTGACCTTGTATAAATTGCTGAAGGATACGTAAGATAATGCAGATTTCCATACATGGCATATCATAAATAAAAACCGAATGCTCACAGTTTGTACTTTTCACCATAGGTTTTCTAGGTCTGATCTTACAGTGGGTTGCATTCAAATAACAATCAACATAGAAGATAAGAGAACGACTGATAATTTAGCATTAATTACAAGTAATGTTTGCTCTTACTTCTGAGGACTAGTTATTTGTTAGTTGGAATATTATTTCATTTTATAACACCAATTGTATATACAAACAAGAAGTATTTCCCTAAATAATATGATATAAATATCTAAGACAAGTCAAATTAGTCTAAGAAACATCGTGTACATGAAATGATACCATAATGTTTCCATAAAAAGAACTGCGTGCGCGTGGGCATCAACTCGCAGCCTTCCACCTCCTAGCTATTTCTCACATGCGCTGGCAGGGACATGTCCTTCGCCTCCCGCTAGATCACCCTACCAAGGTCTTACTCCCATTCGCTACAGCAGCTGCAGGCTGGAAGACGTCTTGTGACAGGTCCCTCACCACATGCCTGAACGTGATGGGGAAAGATCTCCAGATGATCGACGTCCCTTTAGAGGCTGCAGAGGGGCTGACCCGGGACCACCAGTGATGGAGAGCACCGATGGACCTGATGGGCTGTACGACGTATGATAACACCTTTGGGACCGCTAACTTGAATGACCTTAGCCCCATCATGTAAGAGCGTGAAGCCAAACTAAGCCAATGTATTACATAGCCAGTTAGCTTGATTCAATATATTTACCTCAATGAATGAAACAGTCGTTAACGATACCTGTATCGCGCTTCCACAGCAGAGATCTGTAATTGCTCATTGTACCCATCAACGGCATGGTGGACTGCGCTATGTAACGTATCATACCTATACAACCTAAATTACAATTGTATCACGTAAGCATGAAAAATAAAATTCCTTTCAGAAATAAATGAGTGATCCAATAGCTCTCTTTATTATTGGAGAGGCTGTGTGGTAAGTAGCTTGCTTACCAACTACAAGGTACCGGGTTCAGTCGAACTGCGTGGCACCTTGGGTAAGTGTCTTCTACTATAACCTCGGGCCAACCAAAGTCTTGTGAGTGGATTTGGTAGACGGAAACTGAAAGAAGCCCGTCGTATATATGTATATATATATGTGTGTGTGTGTGTGTGTGTTTGTATGTGTGTATGTGTGTATGTGTTTGTGTGTCTGTGTTTGTCCCCCCAAACATCACTTGACAACGATGCTGGTGTGTTTACGTCCCCGTAACTTAGCTGTTCGGCAAAAGGCACCGATAGAATAATTACTATGCTTACAAAGCATAAGTCCTGGGGTCGATTTGCTCGACTAGAAGCGGTGCTCCAGCATGCCACAGTCAAATCACTGAAACAAGTAAAAGAGTAAAAGAGTATATATTATAAACTCCCACGGATGCGATAGATAATAGATTTGCAAAGATAGGGTCCTGTCTTGGAGCAGATTCATAAAATACAATGCTATTTCTAAAATGCTAATAACTATAGTATCAGTTTCCGATATTTAGTATTTCATGCATGTATTCACTAATAATATAATAATTTCTTGACATTTAACCTCGTCAATGGAATGTATGCTTACAGTATTAATGTTTATATTTTGATATGCTTCACCTCTCATAGCAATTTCGTGTTCTATTCCTAGACGTGCAACTAATAATGCAAGAACTGATTGAAGCTGCGATGTAAGCGATATTGATATTCGCAAGAAAAAATACAAAATATTATTACATTTAGTCGAGATATACATGTCCTGTGTTCGAATCCAGTATGATATTATGTGCATATTCGAGCAATAACATTCAGTAATAGTGAACAAATATATCAAACGAAACAAATAATGCAGATATAATTTAATTCATATTTCATGAAAAGCAACGACTGTATTCAAATTTTATATCTTTTGTGAGAGATTTTTCAAATTTTCGTATCAGGTTTTGCAATTAGTTTATAACAATAAATTTCCGAAATCCCTATTCAGCATTTCCAGACATTTGCAAACTAAAACGAAATATCTGTAAAAAAAAAAATAATAAAATAATAAAAGAAAAAGAAAAGAAACTGGAACATAGCTGTATCTCTATTGCAAAATGTGTTTCAAATATGTACAAAGTATTTTAACATAGATACCAAAACTATCGTTCACGGGCTTGCAAACTAAACATAACAAATCGTCTGAATCAATAGGTCTGTTAATATATTGAAAATGTAGAGGAAATATATACGACGAGATCTTTAGTGTTTGAACAATGCAATTTTATTTGTTGATATGAAATGATAATTTATACTCGTCTATGTCAGTTTAGTGATAAGAATTAACATGTTTAAGGTCAGATTAAACTAAGTTATCATGTCAGAAATTGTAACATAATATTATGTGAGGGACGCGAACACTCACAAAAAACTGTTTATAGGAATGGAAACGAAAACGTCCGTCAGTTTGTGCAGGTCGTTCGGCAAACCTGAACGCTCATTCGTTGTTTTCTTATCGTTGTAGCTGTTGTTTTTTTATTGTTGCTGTTATTAAGGTGGTGAGCTTACAGAATCGTTGAACACTGGAGTTGAAGCAATCGGCTGAGCCCCTCCCCCAAAATTGCTGGCCTTGTGCCAAAATTTGAATCGTTGTTACTATATTTGTGAAGGCGGCGAGCTGGCAGAATCGTTATTTAAAAACAAATATATAAATAATTGTTGAAATATTTCTTTTAACACTAACGTATGGTTGGAATTAATCATACATACATACATACATAGTTGATAGCTGTTTCCACTTTTCGAGAAGAAAAATGATGATGCCAGTACGCCAAGCGATGCCTGTACACGTTCCTTTTTTAAAGTAAGGAAAAACCTTCCACACAACCAGTCCCACCGTGTGAACAACGGAGATAGACGCTCGAAAAAAGGAAAAACTCGTTATCATCATTGGCCATCATCGAGCTGCTGGTCTTTCATCAACATTTTCTTTCTCCTAGAGTGATGCCGTAACAATGACCAGGGGTTACACACACACACATATATATGTGTGTGTGTGTGTGTGCGTGTTTGTGTGTGTGTATTCAATGCGTATATATATATATATATATATATATATATATATCCATACATGCATATTCATATGTATTGTTTAACAATTAGATAATTCTCTTTTGTTGATATTCATGTGAGCAAAGAATTAACATTCGGCACTTATTGATTGTGGATATAATCTGAAGATCGATAATAAGCAATATTTACTACTACTATATTTTCTAATTATAGATTCTGTGTCACTGAACAATGTCATATTTTGTACTCTAGAGGTTATATAGCATTACACTATTAAATCATTCAGAGTCTAATATTTGGTTCATATTTCCTGGAACTTAAAAGAATGTAACGTAAATTTTTGCCTGCTGGGATTTGAACGCGTGATGATTTAGAGATGAATAATACGAATACTAGGTTAGATATTCACTCGATTTAGCAATAAGTTTACTAAATTCCTCTATGTAAGTTCTATCTAATATTTCTTTTCTGTGACTATGGATTTCTTTTATTTCTTTCAGCCAGAATTAGGAAAATAGAATACAAAGAATGAAGGTAAATAATAAATGCATTTTATTCAGTAGATTCA
>NC_043010.1:40312125-40319625 GCF_006345805.1 Octopus sinensis
AAAGGAGCCCGTCGTATATGTATACATGTGTGTGTATGTGTGTGTGTGTGTGAGTGTCTCTGTGTGTGTGTGTATTTGTCTTTGTGCGGGTACCCCACCACTGTTTGACAAACGGTATTGGTTTATTTACGTCCTTTTAACTTAGCAGTTCGGCAAAATATGCTTATAAAATGAGTGCCAATAAAAAATAATAAATACTGGGTCGAATTATTTGATCGAGCCCTTCAAAGCGGTGACACAGCATGGTCGTAGTCTAATGACTGAGACTTGTAAAATCTTAAAAAATTAAACATTAATGAGTGTGTATAAATATAAACGTGTGTGTGAATGTGCGTGTTTCTATTTATGCATATATATAACAGCTATATACATATATTCATAAATGTATATATGTATGTATGTATACATATACATATGTATGTATACAAATACAATACAAACACACACAGATATATATGATTTACAGACATACACGCACACTTACATACACACACATATGCACGTGCTTGTATGTGCATGTATGTGCACGTGCATCAGATAAGCTTTCTCACAGTTTCCGCTCACCCACTTCAAAGAAACCTTGAGATGAATATAACTTGATTAACCATATTGTATAAGCTCTTTACAGAAGCTGTCGGAATCAATTCCATCAAGAATATTGCTATACTAATAAGTTAGCAACTGATCAGCAGACAAATGGATAGAATCTAGAGAGGTTATGTGCAGAAATATTTCCATTTAATGAAGCTCTAATGACTGAAGTTATTCAACACTTCAGAAATCTTCTGACGGTGTCGATTAATTACTGAAAGTTATTACTGTATTCCCCAATGTAACTGCTGTAATAAATGTATTTAATAAAAGCAACTGTTCCAACGATTCTTGTTATTAAAAGGCCAAGAGATATCATGCCAACTGGCCTCATCCTGTTACCTGAAATCGTATTTTCACTTTTCCTACAAACATTTCGAAGGAAATATTCCAAGAAGACAGTTCTTTCTGTCTGTTTATTTTACAATAAATCAACTTCAGAATATTTCTACAAAAATAGTTTACATGTTACATATTACATATTACATAATAGTTTACATATTACATAATAGGCGCAGGATGGGCTGTGTGGTAAGTAGCTTGCTAACCAGCCACATGGTTACGAGTTCAGTCCCACTGCATGGCATCTTGGGCAAGTGTTTTCTGCTATAGCCCCGGGCCGACCAATGCCTTGTGAATGGATTTGGTAGACGGAAACTGAAAGAAGCCTGTCGTATATATGTATATTTATATATGTGTGTATGTGTTTGTCTCCCTAGCATTGCTTGACGACCGATGCTGGTGTGTTTACGTCCCCGTCACTTAGCGGTTCGGCAAAAGAGACCGATAGAATAAGTACTGGGATTACAAAGAATAAGTCCCGGGGTCGATTTGCTCGACTAAAGGCGGTGCTCCAGCATGGCCGCAGTCAAATGACTGAAACAAGTAAAAGAATATAGGAAAAGAAAGAATAAAGAATATTAAGCGGGTCTCAACTGGGGGCCATACAAAAGCTTTTGTAAGTCCACGCTAGCAAAATAGTAAATAGAGGATCCACAATAGTATTTTAAGAGTCGATGAAAAGCTTTGTCTCAGTGCAAGACACCACTAGGTTCCTTTCTCTAATGTTTTACATAGTTTAACATGTTTCCGGTAACACTGAAACATGTTCCCTCATTACAAAGCTAAACAAGTGAACATGTGAAAAATAAAATGAGAATTTTGAAAGAAGTATCTATGAAACTTGCATTTGAACATTGAAATCAAAGGAATACATAAGTAAAAAAAAAAAAAGACAGAGAGAGCGTTGAAAAACATTTGTGTTTGGTTCGGCAATATCAAAGATTACATATTGTTTCGGAGGTAACAACAATTCTTGTGATAACCTGTTAGTAAACATAAGTTAAGCTGTTATTGGTATGGAATACGGCCGGAAAAATGGTGTTGCAAACTTGATAGTCGTGTTAATGGTAACCATCTTCACTGTTCTCTAAAATATAAGACAGAAATTACTAGTTGATATGATACAAACTCTTATCTGTGTCTTGTAGCGTTTCTGAGCACAAACATGAGCCAAAATGTGCTACAGAAGTCTTACAAAATTTAGCAGCCGTAGTTTTTCTTTTCTGGCTGTGTGGTAAGTAGCTTGCTTACCAACCACATGGTTCCGGGTTCATTCCCACTGCGTGGCACCTTGGGCAAGTGTCTTCTACTATAGCCTCGGGCCGGCCAAAGCCTTGTGAGTGGATTTGGTAGACGGAAACTGAAAGAAGCCCGTCGTATATATGTATGTATATGTATGTGTGTATATGTTTCTGTGTCTGTGTTTGTCCCCCCCCCCACCATTGCTTGACAACCGATGGCGATGTGTTTACGTCCCCGTAACTTAGCGGTTTAGCGAAAGAGACTGATAGAGTAAGTACTGGTCTTACAAAGAATAAGTCCAACGGTCGAGTTACTCGACTAAAAGGCAGTGCTCCAGCATGGCCGCAGTCAGATGACTGAAACAAGTAAAAGAGTAAAGAGTAAGAATTTAATATCCGCAATATGAACAGAACCTGTACGGTTCTCCAATTGGAGACAGTTGTCTCTAGTTTAAACGAAATCTACTTCATGAATATTCAAATCTGCAAGATCCAGCAGTTATCTAATGAGTCATGGGGAAGCGTAGATATTTTCACAATGATAATGACAGCAGATATATTATGATCAAGTGTCGCCAGAAGGGGCTGAATTTCTCTCAAATAAATCATGGGGTGTATCAGAACACATATCTAATAAATAGCAACAACATATTTTGAAGTTGAAGCAAAAGAGATCAAGTAAGTCGGTAGTAAACATCTTCAAACTTACTTAAGCATTAACCGGCATTCGACTGAACCTCCATAACAAGTGGTTACAAAACAAACTGTTAAGCCCACAGCTATGCCTTTCTGGATTTACATTATAACGCCGCGTTGCGTACCTTGGATTAAAACCAAACCCACCTTTGGCAGTACATCTGTAATTTCAATGTAGTTTAAATGAGAGGAACAAACATTCGACTGCTGAAAAGAAGCGCGTCATACTGAGACTATTGAGCAGCGGTGAAATCGAAAATTTTAGTTTTAAATAGAAAAAGCAAAATTATGAAATTTTCTGCCTCTTCACCTTTTCGGCAAATTCTCTCTTTTAGTTTATTTTTGTTGAACTATTATATATTTTAATTACATACTTTCTCTCCCTTACTATAGGTAATTGATCCAATCTGGATGTTTCTTTTTTCTCCAAATTAATCATTATATGCTTTTTATATTTCATACTTATTTATCACTCTTACACTCTTTCTCTCTTTCTCTCTCTCTCTCTTTCTCTTTATATATATATATGTGTGTGTGTGTGTGTATGTGTATATATATACATATATATATGTGTATATATATATATATATATAATTTAAATAAATAAAATATATGCATACATACATATATGTACGTACCTACATCTATATGTATATATACATGTAGATGTAGGTACGTACATATATGTATGTATGCATATATTTTATTTATTAAATTATTATTTGACTGAGCGCCCTCGCGTCGTCTCGTTTCTTTTCTCCAAGTAAGTTTATATATATATATATTATATATATATATATATATATGCGCATACCTATTTATATTTGTATAAATAAATAGACTCAATAGCTTTCTCAGTCACTTCTGCCCGTTTTCTACTATTTCATACCTTCGCAATCATCATATATCTATCCCCCACCGACCGCAATGCGGTACAACTTTGTATCAATGACAAATCACAGTCTCAGTAGAATAGTTTGATCTACAGAGAGAATTTTGAATTGGTTATGGCAGGTGGACAAATTTAGTTAAAGTTACTAATATTCGCGTCGGTACCTCTGTAGTATAAGTAATGACATATGCGTTTGGGGAACCATATGCAAAAAGTTGTTGTCACAAGTCACAATGGAATAAATGTTTTACAATAAACCAAATCCAAAAGCATTTTTAAAAACCAATGATCGATCAGAAAAGTTTCCTTCTAACGACACCAATTATCAGCCCAATCATTTAAGTTTACGCCTCTGTAAGTTAGCGTTTCGTTAAAAGATTTCCAGAAATAATTACCTGACAAAGACTCGAATAATGGGTTTGTTTGTTTGACTAAATCATTGAAGGCGGTATTCCAGTAGGGCCACAGTCAAATGGCTGAAATAATTAAAATAATAAGTTTTATTTGATTTGCTTCCTAGTGTTCAATCTGAGAAGTGTAGGCTTCACCCATAAATAACCCATGCAGTTTGCCCTAACATGTGACGATGATACATATGAGATTTAATTTAATTATTGATCTACTATAGAAATTATAAGTGGAGGCACATGGCCTAGTGGTTAGAGCAGCAGATTCGCGGTCGAAGGATCGCAGGTTCGAATCCCAGACCGGGTAATGTGTGTTTATGAGCGAAATACCTACGTTCTACGCGGCTCAGGCAGAAGGTAATGGCGAACTTCTACCGACTCTTATGCCAAAACTGTCTCTCACTCTTTCCTCCTGCATCTTGCAGCTCCCCTGCAATGGACCGGCGTTCCGTCCAGGAGGGGAACCTATACGCCAAGGAGACCGGGAAACAGTCCCTTATGAGCCAGGCATGGCTCGAGAAGGAACAAACGATAGAAATTATAAATCAATTTGTTTTATTGAGTGGAGTAAATATTAACAAATATATTTAACATAAAACCCCAAGATTATAAAAAGTAGGCGTAGAAGTGGCTGTGTGGTAAGTAGCTTGCTTACGAATCACATGGTTCTGGGTCCATACCCACTGCGTGGCACATTGGGCAAGTGTCTTCTACTATGGCCGCGGGCCGACCAAAACCTTGTGAGTGAATTTGGTAGACGGAAACCGAAAGAAGCCCGTCGTGTATATGTATATGTGTGTGTGTGTGTGTTTGTGTGTCTGTGTTTGCCCCCCCCCAGCAACGTCGCTTGACAACCGATGCTGGTGTGTTTACGCCCCCGTAACTTAGCTGTTCGGCAAAAGAGGCCGATAACATAAGTACTATGCTTACAAAGAATAAGTCCTGGGGTCGATTTCCTCGATTAAAGGCCCTGCTCCAGCATAGCCACAGTCAAATGACTGAAACAAGTAAAAGAGTAAAAGAGAAGGGATGACAGAAATGTCCAAGATGGGTTCAGCAGAAGTTGTTTTTGACTTTAAGCGATACACGGTAGCAGCTTATTTTCTTCCAAACAGTTGTCTAATTCGATTTTCTTTAGAAGTGTAAATTTAATTTAGACATTTTAGTTCTTTTTATGTTGAAATAAAACTTTTTCTTAGACTTTAAAATGTCACATGCTATTTACTAAAAGTTTGATTTATTCCAACTGAAAACAATCAAGATAAGCCACTGGAAAACGCATAATTGAATTTCTTAATGATGTTGATACCAAGAAGAGATATGAGATTTTAACCGCTTTGTTTTACAACATAATATATTGATTATGAAAAGGAGACATGGTTAATGATGATAGAAAACAGACACGGTTAATGATGACAGCGAATTATATGACACTCCTTGTGATGGATAAGGCATGAATTTTTACTGCTCAAATAAACCACTGAATTCTCGAGGTTGGCATTTCCGTAGGTGTTTCTTCACGGAAGTGTCTGTCTGCATGCGTTCCTTATTGTATATATGCAGTTTTCTTGTCGTGCTTCCTATGTATGGTGTGCTGCATTTGCCACAGATGATCTCATATACAACATAGGTCCTCTGGCACAATTTAGGGCCATTGATGGGGCAGTTCGACAGTGTGTGCCAGGAGACCTATGTTGTATTTGGGATCATCTGTGGCAAATGTGGCGCATCCTACATAGGAAGCACGACAGGAAAACTACATATACGTATTAAGGAACACATGCAGAGTATTTTGGTTGTGTAGGTGATGTTTTAGAAGGAAAAATGGAAAAATCGCAATTTATTGTGTTGTAAAAAAGATTCAATGAAACTGCCCGGTCTCGAGGTCGAATGGCGTTCATTTCACCTTTCATTTTTCACTTTCATCTTTTTCATTCGTTTTCTTTTCCCCCTCTTTGTCCTTGTTTGTCCCATCTATGTTAGGCTCTATGTGGCCAAATAAAGAAGTACATTCGGTGAGGTACGCAGTGCGGGCCAGTCACGTAGGCGACGAAGATACGTCATAATAATGCTGGACATATCAGAATAGTAGGTTTATCCAACTAAAGTGTCTAAATTAATATGTCACAAGAGAAGTGTTTGGTGTCACTCAAAGACACGAAAAGATCTGGACGAAGAATCTTGTGCAATTTCAAGACTCCCATAAGAAAAGAAGACATGTTCCTCTGGAATAGCATTCTTTGGAAAACAACTGCAGGATACCAATAAAACTTCAAATTGTTAGTCGCTACCTGTTCCTTAGAAGTACCATCAAAGGAAGAAAGGAAAGAACAGAGTAAATTTCGAAAGAGGTAACTGTTTTATGGCAAAAGAAATCAATTCAAAATGTACAAGTAAAAGTAGAAAAAATGCTGAATACCTACGATAAATGTGTAAAACGAGGAAAATATGATTCATTGAAAGGAATGTTTGATATCACAAAGGAAAACGGTGAATGGATGTGCAGTGAGGAAAGAAGGTTATATTATCTTCAAATTGAACGCTAGGGACAGATTGGATATGCTACTGGAAAAGTAGCCAGTTCCAAAACTATCCATCCAAAAGAATAAAAGTGTCCTTAATGTGAAATTCAAACAGAGGAACTCCAGTGTCATCGTCAACGCCTGAAGAAGAGACTGAAAGTGAATATCAAGAGTCCGAAAAATCAGATGAAGAATCCACACAAACAAGGAGGAAGTATAGCAAAACTTGAACTGCAACAAAGTTAGTACTATCTTCCAAGCTATCAACCCAAAAAGCAGCAACAGTTTGTCGATAATTATTTCAACATGAAATCAATGTCGAGACTCCTCCTCAATCTAGTATTTACAGATCGACTATCAAAGAATCTGTTAAACTAAAAAGAAAATGAACACTAAATTTAGAAAACTGGTCATTGCAATGACCAAGAATAGCAAGCACTAGTTTTAAAGAATGAATAGAGAAAAGTTAAATTAGAAGCACTCCAATTACCAAAGGGAAAAGCCGATACTGTTGTGAAAAGAATAACAGCTGTTTTAGATGAATACAATTTATGGAATTGTGTAAAGATAATTGTTATTGATACAATGAGTGTGAACACTGGGAAAAGAAATGGCATTGCCATTCAGCTGCAAAGACTGTTTGCTCAAAAGGTTTGAAAGAATCGTAATTTATTGGTTGTCAGCATCATATTTTTGATAGAACTTGGAGAAAAAAGTCATCTCCCAATATTGAAAATACATTTATCCCAGAGCTTCTAAGAAAAGATTACTGAATCAGTAAGATGGGGAGATGATATGAAATTTCTATT
>NC_043010.1:40332125-40337125 GCF_006345805.1 Octopus sinensis
CCAAAACCAGTCACATTCTAGAGACCCCCACCTCCGCACATCGCCCACGTATATAAATTCGGTACCGGAAACGAAACCAAACCGAAATTTCTGAGGACCACTTCATTTGTCCTCTTACACTAATCGGGGCCTCCGCGACTAAACTGGCGCGCCCATTGGCTGCCTGGTAAACAAGGTTACTCGAAACCCAACAGGGCCTGTGAAAAGAACGATTGAATACATAGATACGTACATGTATACACACACACACATACATACATACAACCATACATACATACATAATACATATATACATGCATACACACAGGCATACATATATACACACATACATACATGCATACATACATATAATTAAAATTGCAATAAGGGTGAAAAAATTGAATATTAATTAATAACATCAATTTAAAACACCAAGTGGCCTAGCGTATAAAAAGACTGGGATACAGTAAACATTATTAATACAAGTAATAAGAGAGGGACCACATGTGGTCATTCTAACGCTAGAAATAGATCCGCAAAGGGAATCCACCACTAAAGAATTATTCTTTAGTGGTGGATTCCTTTTGCGGATCTATTTCTAGCGTTAGAGTGACCACATGTGGTCCCTCTCTTATTACTTGTATACATACATACATGCATACATACACACATACATGTATACATACATACACACATGCATACATACATGCATACATACATATATAATACATATATATATACATACAGGCGTACATACATACATGCATACATATATACACACATACATACACAAATACATATACACATACATACATACATACATACATACATACATACACACATACATACAGAAATACATACATACACACATGCATACATGCATACATACATAGAAAGTTTTTATTTTATACTACAAAGCCCGAAAATGAAGGGTTGGCTCTGCTCATCCAGTGGCTTCGTCTTTTATTAGCATTAGTAACTCGTCTTTTTGAATCAAACTTTCTTTACTATTTTATGTTTATTAGTATTCAATCTATTTGAATAAGATTACAAAAGTTTATCAAAAATTACTTAATTGTAGAATTTAGTTTCCGTTAGTGTTTGCTAACTATGAGTTTGTTGGTCATTACACAATTCTTGTTTTATCAATTAGTATTTAATTTATATTAGTTGATTTTTAAACTATTAATATTTGTATTATTCATATCATATTAAATGGTGCGTTTAAGATATATATATATATACACGTTTTTGATTTATAATCCGAGTACAGGCATTTTGCTTGCATATTCCACACAACGTTAAGGTACATTTTCTCAGACCCTTGGGCACCAACGGAAATTAGTAATTAATATATTTATATGAATTTTAAGGCGGCGAACTGACCGAATCATTAGCATGTTGGAGAAAGTGCTTAGTGGCATTTCGCCGGTCTTTACATTGTTTAAGTACCCGTCGAGCACAGGGGTCGATGTGACCGACCTATTCACCTCCCCAGAAATTGCTGGCCTTGTGCCAAAATTTGAAATCAGGGTATTATATGATCTAAGACGGTGAGCTGACTGAATCGTTAGGAACCCGGGCAAAACACCGCCATTTCATGTTTAAATTCAGCCGCGATCGACTTTTCCTTTCATTCTTTTGATATCGATAAAATTAGTACCACTGGTACACTGGGTCGATGTAATTGAATTATGCACTTCCCCGAAATTGCTGATCTTGTTCCAAGATATGAAACCAATGTATTCATATAATTTTATGAGCAGTGTTTTTTTTTTTCCTTTTATGCGTTATCGTCAACGAGTGCTGTTGATTTGTGATAGCATGTTTTTTTTTTAATATTTTATGAATTACTTAATATCTACTCAAACATAGTTGATGCAATGGTACTAATATATACTCTATGGGTTTCAGATAGCATTTGAATTTCTGACTGAGACCCACGCCCACAGCCAACCCTACACAAGCATATAATACCTGACCACAGACAATATATGCACACATACACGACACGCATAAACAGAGGCAATTGTTTTCACCCACAAATATACACTATACACATACACAGTATTTAGTCAGAAACATACACACACACGCGCGCACACACCACATGAAGAAGAACACATCAACTGCTATAGACAACACACACACACACACATACACACATTACACACGTACACACACATATACGTCAAACGCACTCCTCCCCATATACACACATACATACTCACACACACCGTTCTCACATACACACACACGATTGCGCACCTTATTTCGTTGGGATTACCATTATTATCTCCCTATTATCAACCTCTTTTTTTTATTTTCTCCCCTACATTTACGCTATTTTGTTTCCAATCATCTTGCCATGTTGGACCTCTGAAATCTACAATAATTCTCCGTTTGTTTTTTCCATTCTCTCCCCATTTTTTCGTCTTGTTCTTTTCTATCGAAAAGCGTAGACTAGAAACGTAAAAGTCTTTTCCATTTCTCCCGATCGTTAAACTTTTACACTTCCTTCTTGTTCCTACAGATGTCTTCGTCTCTTGTTTTCCTGTAAATTTGAAGTATAGATATATATATATATATATATATATATATATATACTCACAAATACATACACACTCGCACAGAGTCAACAGAGACATATATATGTATTTGTGTGTATGTATACATACATGATGGTGAGCAAGTATGTGTATCAGCACGTATATATATATATATATATATATATATTATATATATATATATATATATATATATATATATGCGCGCGCGCATGTGTGTGTGCGTGTGTGTGTGAGTGTGTGTGTGTGTTATCATATTCGTAATTGAAGTTATATACTCACACCTGACAGAAAATAAACACATTTTCGAACGAGACCAAAAACTCGAACACACACTCATGCAAAAACGAAAATGAATCAACCAGTAGTGAACAGCAAGACACGAAAGCTAATAGCCTCAAGGGAAACTCTAGCCTATGGCAGTTCTCAAAAGAACTCTGTCTTTTTCTGATTCACAACTCGTAAATTTAACTAAATCCCCATGGAAATTTTTAGATATATTTCACTTTTTGTTCTCTTGTCATATCTTTGTCATTTCTGAAGAGACAAATACTTCTTCGACCACTGAGTGAAGTTGCTTTAGAGCTGGAAGCATCGTTAAGGCGCTGAGAAATAATGCTTTGTATTATTACTTCTTAGGCTTTCGAAACTCAACCAAGGTCAACTTTTTGAATTCCATTTACCACAGGGATTCAGAAAATAAAGTAGCAGTCAAGTATTTGAGTTGTTGGTATAGACTTGGTCTAGATGTGAACGACTAGTCCCCACTACCACCAAATTTCAGGAACGTGTGTTTAGTAAAAAGGTTTATTATTGTTGTTGTTGTCGTTTTTATCGTCGCCGTTGTTGTTGTTGTTATTGTTATTATTATTATTATCATTATCATTATTATTATTATTATTATTATTATTATTATTATTATTATTATTATTATTATTATTATTATTATTACTATCTATTGCTGTTTTCTGCAAGTGTTCCACCCTTATTGCAACCACTATTTGTTCCACGTACTTCTCGAGATTTTTGCTCACTGTTCCCAGGGCTCCGGCAATTATTGGTACTACTGCTACCTTTTCATTGACCACCACTGCTTACCTTCTCAAGCTAACCTGTCGTATCTCTCGACTTTTCTTTCTTCCTCATCACATACCTTGTGGTCAGCTGGGCATAATACATCTATGATCCAACATAGTTTGTTTTCTTTCTCAATTGAGACTATGTTCGGCTTCCAATTCTCAATCTCATGGTCGCGCTGAATCATGAAATTCCATAGGATCTTTGCATTTCTATTTTCGACAATGCCTTCAGGTTTGTGGTCGTACCAAATTTTTGTTCTGTCAAGTCCATACTTGTTGCAAAGTGTCCAATGGACAAGTCTAGCTATATTGTCATGGTGTCTCTTATATTCCTTATTATTATTATTATTATTATTATTATTATTATTATTATTATTATTATTATTATTATTATTATTATTATTATTATTATTATTATTATGACAATTATTATTATTGTTACTGCTGTTGTAGTTGTTCTTCTTCTTTTACTTCTCAGAACGTTCGGTCTTGTTTGTTCTGGTAGATTCTCTGAGACTCAACAGCAGCCTACCACCAGAGGTCGCAAACGGCGTTTTCCTGCACATTATAAGATTTGATACTTGGTTGTTAATTATCGTGGGGGACATTCAACATCCAAGTACCAATCTTGATATCCTAGCTGTTCCCAGCAGTTTTTTTTAGAGCTTGCTCTGCTCTCATATCAAATCCGATTTCTGTGATATATTTCTCTCGAACTTGGTTGTTAGTGCTCCGAGCGCCCCTTCAACTACCGGAATGACAGACACTCTACTTATAGTCTACATTCTTGTAATTTCATCTTTTAGTAATCTGTATTTTACAATCTTTTCTAGTTCTTTGTCACTTATGCGTGCATCTCCAGGTATTTCAAAATTTATGATCTTAGTTTCCTTCTGTCCTTAATCTACCACAACAATATCTGATCTCCGAGCCTCGATTAGGGGGTCATATTGGATTGTAAAATCCCACAGTATCTTACGTTCCTTATTCTCGGTGACGCCTTCTGGTTCATGTTCTTACCATTTCCGTACTCTCTTCAGGCCGTACTTTTCACATAGCTTCCAGTGAATGATCTTAGCCACGTTATCGTACTCCTTTTGTAGTGCTTTTGGGATTGCTGGCTACACTTACTCACAATACGTCAGGTTGTTTCGTTTCTGCTGCCACACGTTCCACAAAGGGGCGATTTGCTAGTCATATCTATTTGGATCTTGATGTAGTTAGTTCTCAGAGCTTGTCCCTGGGCGCTGCATATCAATGCCTCAGTGCATCCTTTCAGAATCACTTTTTCTTAGCCATCTCCAAGTGTTGATCTTGTCTTTTCCTTCGATTTCTCTGAAGTATTGTTCATGCAGTGGTTTCTGTTTCCAGTCGT
>NC_043010.1:40342125-40367125 GCF_006345805.1 Octopus sinensis
GAATAAGTAATGTTCTAAGAGAACAGTTTGTATTTTAATGAGGCCTTCCTTTGCAAATAATAAGTTAGCAAACATCTGTATATTCATTAGATAGAATCAATTAAAATATTCTTGCGACGTGTATGTATGTATATATATATATATATATATATATATATATATATATATATGTACATATATATATACACACATATACCAATTTACCCTGTTTATATATATATATATAAACAGGGTAAATTTTAGCTATTTCTCCACAGACTGAAAAGCTGACGAACAACCTTAATCGATTTTCGGACTTTATTGGGTTCTCATCAGGGGCGTCCACATCATTCTGACTTTGTCCAGATAAACAATCAGCCAAACTGTTTATATACTCAATAAATGCAGCAGTCCCTAATTTGCATACCAAAAGTGTTTAAAATTCTATAAATACTAGTGGCTTGTCAATGGTGGGGGGGGGGTCTTCGTCAACACAGTATGAAGGAATGATATAGGTTGGCAAGAAAGTTATTTCGATTTTTTAGTGTGAAATAAAAGTCACTGTTTTCATACAAAGAATGACCTTTAATCAATTATATGTTTTCCATTTTGTTCGATGGCGCTTTACTATCTTTCAGGCAACCTCATGATTCTGCGCTCATAGAACTTCTGGTCTTCATCAGCCAAAAACTGAAGCAGGTACGATATCAGGTCATCATCATTATTGAAAGTTTCACCATTCAAAGAATTTTGCAAATTTCGAAATAAATGGTGATATGATGGTGCATAGTCAGGGCAGTATGGTGGATGTGACATCACTTCCCAACCAAGCTCCAATAAATTTTCACAAGTTAGCAAAGATGTGTGTGGTCTAGTGTTGTCATGGTGGAACATGATTCCTTTACGATTTGCTTCCTACAGTTTCATTAGCTGTTGACAGTAAACATATGAATTGATCGTTTAGCTCCTTGGAAGCAGCTCAAAATGCACAACATATTTTTAATCCCACCAAATTGACAGCATGACCTTTTTCGATGCAATTGAATTTTCGATGCGGTTTGTGCTGGTTCATTATGCATAGACCATGATCGTTTTCGATTGATGTTATTGTAGACAATCTTTTTTCACCACTAGTGCTGTCTATTTCATTGCGTCTGAGATATATATCTCAAAGGGAGTTATGATTTCATTGCGTTTGAGATGCATATCTCAAAGATTGATTAGCTGTGTTAAGTGAAACTCTTTCAAGTTATGTGGAACCTAGATATCGAGCTTCTTAATGAGTCCAAGACATTTTAAGTGCTTTTTAACTCTATGTGATGCATTTAACCTATCTGCAATCTCTCGCACAGTTATATGATAATCAGGTTCAATTATGGCTTTGATCCGGTCATGATCAACTTCAGTAGGTCCACCAAAACGTTGGTCACCTTTGAATGAAAAATCTTCAGAACGGAATTCATTTCAAACCATTTCTGATATATGCGTTCTGTTAAGCAATCAAGGCCGTAAACTTTACATACCTCTTTGTGAGTCTCAGCAGGTTTCTTGCTTTTACGTAACTGAAAAAAACAAACTATGGTGAAAATGTTCATTTTTGCACTCCAAGTTAAAATTGACACTGAACTAACAGCCCTAAACAAAATTACGCACAGTTTGCTTCTTCAGTAAGCTAGGAGTAACGGCTATCAAATTTCAAAAGGAAAAATAATTATAACATTGATAAAAGACATTCCAAAAATTGTAACTCTATCTATTTACGAAAAAAGAAATTAGTTCCTTGCCAACCTTATATATACATACATACATACATACATGCATATATATATATATATATATATATATATATATATATATATATATATATATATATATATCCAGATACCAACAATATGATAAAAAAGCACGCTATCCAAATATTTCTGGAATATAAAAGATTAAAGATTATAGCATTGCATTTAATGAGGGTGACACTATGCTTTGCTGAAGAAAACTAATGAGAAGGAACTGTGATAGAAATGTACTTGATAAAGATGAGATTAATTCCTTGTTATTTAGTATCATTGAAAATACGACGGATGCTGAAAAGCGCCTGGTTTTGAGTAAAAGAAAATACAAGAGGATCAGTTAATTATGATTTTATTCAAGATATTCTTCTGAGATTCATGCACTTATTGCAGCAGTGTTACATTTTTTCTAAGCCCTGTAAAAGTACTTGGAAGGTTAGATCCCCAACCAGGCCTCTCATCATTGCCTTAATGTCAGCAAATTTTCAGCACCCTTTCGCATGTCTTGCTTCACATGACAAGAATTTTCGTTAATGATAACACTCATGATTTTCAATACAGGTGGAATGTCACTTTATATGGAAATATGTTTCGCTCTCACTACATTAAAATTTATAAAACTCCACATAACAACGAACAAGATCAAGAGCAACGATATCAAATTGCTACCTGAATAATATTTCATATAACTGGCACTTAGGGTATATCACCCCTTTACGAATATAAAAGACGATAACATAGACCCACAAAGTAATTGTCCGTTTCGTTTATTGTATCACATTCGTTTCAATGAAATTCTAAAGACCACTTATGGCGAAGTGCAGAGATTTAAGCTGTAATTTGTATTCTGCGCACTTTCAACATCACTGGCTGCTATGACATTACTACTTGAAGGAACGACGGTTTCGTTTTGTAATGCAATGTACTTTATCAGCTTTGTTATTATAGCTACAACACTTCCATTCAATTTCTATTGCCTGTTAATGGTCGCGTTGTGTTTTCTAATCGAGATGATTTCTTTGATCTTCATGTTAAGGATATTATAATATATGGCGACTCTTAAGTCCACGTTGCACGTGACATGTTAGTACCTTTGTTTCCATTGGCAAAATGTCTTCAGGTTCACTGCCAGGTCAACTTCTTTAAAAACTACATATAATCTTTATCATACCAAGCATGATGAAGAGCCTCCATTAAATGAGATGCTTTCATCAGCTGCTTATAAAAACTCTGTGATTGAAGCATACAACTTCTGCATTACAAATCCCTCGTGGCATCTCGCACTGCCTACTTTATTAATACGTCAATAAACTTCAAACTCTTTCGGACACAAAAATGCTTGCTTTTATGATATTCATTATATAAATAGAATAATATTTGGCTGCTTATTCTTGCATCGTGATTGACCAGTTAAACTCTGTATCATAGTTATGAGACTGAGAGGCTTGTCTGTTTTAATTGTTTTTATTCAACCCCCAGGTCACACCTGTACGAACAATTATGAGAATTGTGTTCCAGATACCTGCTCTTATCTCTATTAATTCCTTTTGTGACAAACAATATTTGTGCGATCGGAGAAAAATTTAGCGTTTATTTCTATGTAATCTGTGCGCATTGGGAGGCGGGGGAGGGGTATTATATCTCTGTGCTACTCTATACACTTATCTTAGTCCTTTCGTTACTTTTACTTTCCAGTTAACTCATCAGTACGAATACATATGCAGACACATCTACGTTAAGACAAAAACATTATGTCGTGTGCATGCACATTCTTGTATAGTTATAAGCTTATATATTTAAGTGCTGGGAGCACTCCGTCGGTTACGACGACGAGGGTTCCGGTTGTTCCGAATCAACGGAACAGCCTGCTCGTGAAATTAACGTGTAAGTGGCTGAGCACTCCACAGACACGTGTACCCTTAACGTAGTTCTCGGGGATATTCAGCGTGACACAGAGAGTGACAAGGCCGGCCCTTTGTAATACAGGTACAACAGAAACAGGAAGTAAGAGTGAGAGAAAGTTGTGGTGAAAGAGTACAGCAGGGACCACCACCATCGCCTGCCGGAGCCTCGTGGAGCTTTAGGAGTTTTCGCTCAATAAACACTCACAACGTCCGGTCTGGAAATCGAAACCACGATCCTATGACCGCGAGTCCGCTGCCCTAACCACTGGGCCATTGCGCCTCCATATATTTAAGTAACTCTATGTGTATAAGCAATAATGGCTGATCAAATCTACAACGATACAAAAACATGCGTTAGTCGATGTGGAAAAATTGAAAATTTATTGTCAAATCGATATACAGTTTTAGCAATTAGACAAGATACAAATGTTAGCAGTTAATAATAAGTTCGCCCTTCAGTTCACAAGTTTTGTGTTGTTCATTGGCTGTGATTTGCTAAATCACGTTGCTTCTTCTAGAAATAAATATCTACGTTAAGTTACATTTTTGTGTGTCTTCGGTTCGAATCACAGTAGAGACGTTATTGATCCATTCTTATTCGAGTGTTCAGGGCTACAAACGAATAAGGGAACAGCTATGAAATATTTAGATTTGCTGGAAACAGGTCCAAAATTCACTCTCACAAATTACACCATGCAGTTTTAAGAAAGGACGGAAGTATTAAGACTGTGCGTGTAGTTCATATACACACGCACGCACACAAAATCACACACACACACACATACATACAAACAGACAGAAAGACACACATACATACAACGCTGAAGTATTGAGAAATCTGAAGTTACTCTATCCAGATTACAAGTTCAGGTTTATATCTGTAAATATTGTGGCCCGGGGATATGTAACACACTGTCAAAATACCAGTCTTGACGAACTAGACGTCTCAAAACCAGAAAGGAGAAAGCTAATTTGAAGACTACAGATTCAATCCATCACTGAGACTCTAAAAATCATTGTGTGAGAATATATGCATAAAACAAAACATACAAATCTGCACATACACATAAATGCATACATACATACATACATACATACATACATACATACATACATACATACATACATACGTACGTACATACATACATACATACATACATACATACAAGCAAAAATACCCCGTTACTGATGTTGAAATTCCAATGAAGGAGCACTGGATTTAGGTTAGAAACCGGCACTTTGTTGGCAAAAGATCTTGAAATAAAAACTGAATGACATACATATATCTATGTATGCATGTATGTATATGTATGTTTGTGTCTATATATGTATGTGTGTGTTTGTATGTGTGCAGGGGAGGGGTGTCTGTGCGTGTGTGTGTGTGTGTCATTGTTCAGTTTCATTTCAAGATTTTTTGCCAATACAAAAAGAGCCAATGTAATTTGTAAAAACCACGATCAAAGATTTCTTCATTGGAATTTCAACATCAACAACAGGTTATTTTTGTTTCTATGTATAATTAAAATTCAATGCAGATTAAAAGTAGATTTATAAAGAGTAACCCATGCGAAGCACGATTCTTCCAAGCGACATTTACAAGTTGAGGTGTGGGTTGGAGGCTGTGCAGAAGTGTACTTGCGTCTGTGGTACCGTGTGCTGTTGGAAGTGATGTTGCCTAAAGAGCAGAAACTGACCTTAACATTATGAGAGCCGAAAAGTTTATGCTACCCATCTATGCCTTGCGATGAAATCGTTATATATAAAAGTGAGGTTGTGTGCTGTCTGTCTCCTACGATTTAGATTCCTAACTACTCCCACATTTTGCGGTGCAGTTTAACCAAAACCGGGTATCTTATAGTCGTGATTCATATCGAGCCCTTCTGGGTATTAGCGCGCATCTACGATGAGTCTACGATTTTAAAAATAATTTACCATCAATTTTTCCCATTTTTAATGCGTTCTGGGCATATATAAGTGAAGTAACTCTCTAAAAATTTATTATTAAATCTCAGAACGTAAAAGGCTACAGTAACACCCTACCCCTTTGTGGTTAGCCATATTGAGATGGCTATTATACTTTACATCTCTGAAAATGTTTATATAGTTATTTCCCTTACAAACCCGAGCAACGCCGGGCGATACTGCTAGTCTATATATATAAAAGTGAGGTTGTGTGGTGTCTGTCTCCTACGATTTAGATTCCTAACTACTCCCACATTTTGCGGTGCAGTTTATCCAAAACCGGGTATCTTATAGTCGTGATTCATATCGAGCGCTTCTGGGTATTAGCGCGGGTCTACGATGAGTGTATGATTTTTTAAAAAATTACCATCATTTTTTCCATTTTTAATGCATTTTTTTGCTATTATATAAGGGAAGTAACTCTCTAAATATGTCTACGATGATTCTACGATTTTTAAAAAATTTACCATACTATTTTTTCCATTTTAATGCATTTTTTGGCTATCATATAAGGGAAGTAACTCTCCAAAAATGCTTATATAGTTATTTCCCTTACAAACCCGAGCAACGCCGGGCGATACTGCTAGTGTTTTATAATTAACGACAAGAAATTCCTAGCGGAGATCGTTCTTCACTTATAACCGACAAATTTGATTCAACAACAAAACTGGTTTATTCCATCAAAATGCTGTCACCGGCGCTCGGCAATACTCAAATTTTGACACATATTTCTCTCACAGATGCACATACACGTACACACACGCGCACACACATACACACATACACACAAACACACACACACAAACATACACACAAACGCCAGATACACACACATACACAAGAAGCACATAACACATACTGCAGATATATACACACATACACACTAGATTTGCAAACGCACGCACACACTATATGAATATATATATATATATACGAATTAGTGAATAAACGAAAAAAGCGCGCTCAACAAGTTTATTGGGAGTTACATGTATGGATCAAAACATTTTGATTCAAATTCGTTGGTACTCTTGAGTTTCAAGAGTGATGCTAGTCGTCAGCTATTTTGCGTTTGAATGACAGAAGTTGATTGTTATTACCGTAAGGTGGGCGGCGATTGGTCGAGGAAGGTCACGCGATGTCGGCGTTAGATGTTGGTATATGGGTAACAGTTAATTGGAAAACACCGTATGGTGAACAGGAAATAGAACACGTAGCGGATAGGAAATCTGTCAGATTGCTGGGGAGGAAGTTGCAAGTATATAGTTTTATGCGGGTGTGCAGACGCGCAGACGCGTTCATATGGTTTTGCGTGCATGTCTGTGTTGATAAGAGCATGCGTATTTGTACATGAGCGCGCACGTCTGCGCGCGCGCACACACACACACATACACTTGGACGAACACGAACACGCACGCGCTCACAGGCACTTACATACACGCGCATACGCACACATGCACACACATACACGCATACTTGCATACACACGCGTATTCATTCATATGTACACATGTATATTCACAAACATGTACGCATGCATCCCAAGGTGCGCGCACACACGGATGCGCGTGCACAGGTGCGTCCACGCGAGCGCATGTGTGAGTACACAGGTGCAAAACAAGCGTTGAGTATTGGTATGCGTTGATGATTGGTAATCATTGAGGATTGGTAATTGGCGTTCCTGCTAATGGGACTGGTCAGTAGAGATGACCTTCATGCAGACGGTGCAGAGTAACTGCAGCTGCTAAGGTGGTATTTCTGAGTTGTCGGCAATCAGAGGCCTGAAATTTATTGATGAGGCAATACGATAAATCGTATTTCTTGTGGATGGATACTTGGGGTTGTTGGAGGATATGCAGTTTTTCGCGGCGGCAGAGCTGGCAGTTGGGGGTACCGGGTGAACATGGTAGCGCCCTGTCGACAATATTCTACTTCATGTCGGTTATTTCATATCGAAGATCACGGAGTCTCCACACAAAACGAGATAGGGGAGTAGTGCTCTCTTTGTTCCTGGATCTGAATGAGTGCATATGCTGGGGGTACCTTCCCTTGAAGTCATTAGCTGTCATACCCGTAAAGTGCCTAGTAATGCCATCGGATGTTGTAAGGGGGGTTCTGTATACCAGGACCCTTGACAGGCAAGATCCTTCTAGAGCGCACATGGTGGGATTTCGGAAGTTGTAGATTGGAGTCGGGGTGGTATGTGTTCATTTTTACGACTGTAGATGCGTGCGATGTTAGATGCGATGTTGCCTAAGCAGGTGTGGCTCACCTTGACATTATGGGGGTTGAAGTGTTTGCAATACTTATGGCCTCTGGGGAAGTGTTTTTTTTTAATTAGCAATAGGAAACACATAGCTACGTTGGTGGAAAATTCTAGATTGAAAGGGGGTTATATCATACTTTTCTGCTCCTAATCCGTTTGAGGTGAGGAGAGGGTGTTTGGGGGTTGTCCATATACGTGAACATCTGAGTAAACCCGGTCCTAGCCAAAGCATCGTTGTAGTAGGAGGAGCTGTTAAAGATGTCTCCTATTGGCCGAGAGATTAGATAGTCGTTTACTAATGCCTGGAACCAGGTTTCTGATTACAGAGGGGGATGGCTTGCACTCTTGTGGATTCCTGTATCCTCATTTGGATTCCTGTACGGGAAATACTTGCTCGAACTCAGTTCTAAGGTTACATCCAAGAAATCGACCTTAGTCACATTGGTGTTAATCGCTATGGACAGGCCGAACACCTTAAATATTATATATATACATACATACATATATATATATATATATATATATATATATATATATATATATATATATATATATATATATATATATATATATATATATATATATATATATAGGTGTACCTCCCGCATATACATACACACACGTACATACACTAGATATATAGACACATATTCCACCAAACCCAATATCTCTGAATAGAAAGATGAAAGTGTACACACCAGATACGCGCGGCAAATGCACTAGACACACACACACACACACACACACACACACACACTCCCACACACACACAACGCACATAAGTTTTCCTAGCATTTGTTCCTCGAACTAAAGCTTTTTTTGAACTTGCAATATTTTAGCACTGTGTGACGTACGTTAACCAGTAGCGGTTGAACATCTAGAAACCATCTTGGACAAGTCACATTTTGTCTCCACAAGCCAACGAAAATTTAAGCAGCGTAGTTCTGAATCAAACTTTTATTCAATAACACACACACACACGAATACATGTACTTATACACACACATAAACATAGATACTTATATATATATACTTATAAATAAAAAAGATATATATATTTGTATGTATGCATGTATGTTTGTGCCTGTCTCTATGTATGTATATATGTGTGAATGCATGTATGTTTGTATGCATATATGTATGTGTGTATATATGTCTGTATGTGCGCTTATAGGTTCTTATGTATATATATATATATATATATATATATAACATACGTATGAGAGGGATTACCACTATGTGGACACCCTCATTTTAATTTTGATTTATATATATATATGTATGTATGTGTATATATAAATATAAATATATATATATATATATATATATATATATATATACATACATACATACATACATACATACATACATACATACATACATACATAATGGCATATAAATAATACAAGGAATTGAAGGCTTCCAAATCTAAACTTCGAGTTTTATCTGTACGTGTGTGCGTGCCATTTGTACTCTACATAGAGATTTGCTGTAACTTCCCATTCATTCATTGATTCTCTTCTGCTTTACTTCTTACCTTCCTCCCTTCAGTATTTCCTTTTCTTTAATCCGTTCATGTCCCTTTCATGCTCTCCTCTCTCCGTCCCTTGTCCCCCAACTCCTTCTAATACATGTTAGCGTATCCTCCATCATCACACCGTCTTCCCCTCATATTATTTTACCTCGTTGCCTTTTCCTTTTCCCACATTAATCCCAATATATCGATCGTTCAACACAAGCTGAAATTCCATTTCCCACAGATAAAGGGTTCCTCTCGCAACTTTAGATATTCTCTCTTTCCTTACGGCATAAAACGATACGATGTCAGAATTATTTCCATTACTCGCGCCAACGCAGAACAGCACCAATTCACTTGCCTTTTAAAGTTTTACAAGATCTTTTCCTTGAGTGACGTTTTCTTTTTTAACAAACACACCCGGATGGACACACACACACTCACACAGATATACACTCACACACTCACACAGATATATATATATATATATATATATATATATATATATATATATAGTATTTTATTTTTTGACTATTTATTAAATTTTATGTATTGATTAAGTCTTTCCTTGTTTGTTTTGCAAAATAGTGGTTTGTCTCAAATAATATTTTATATATATATATATATATATATATATGTATATATATATATATTATATATATTATATATATTTATATTTTTAATACAACAATTATTTTACACACGTATATATCTTTCTGAAGAATTTTCTAATATCGGTTTCCTGATATTAATAATAATATATTATAATATACATATACGTTGATGAATTCTTTGCCATGAAACCATCTCAATTCTGGGAAGAGGGTATTTTCAAGTTAAAGAAAAGATGGAAACGTATTGTGCAACAAAATGGTTCGTATTTGGTTGATTAAAAATGTAATGGCAAGTATTTATTGGCCTTTTTCTTTCTTTTAAAAATCGGCACGAACTTTCCGGATAATCCAATAAAAGAGTATTTCTACCTTTAAACATAGTAAATGTGCAGTCATAGAGTTTCAGGAAATAATTTAGCAATAAATCTTATCTAAACAGAATATAGATTTATGTACATCCAATGCCATCAACTCTTCCGTGCAAGAATTGGTCTTCTTAGCCATCAACCACATCATTGTAAAGAAAACAATCAGCTAAGAGAGAACTAAATTCTCTGAATTCTTGGATAAATCCGACGACGATTTCTGAAATCTTTATTACCCTGATATTATTAAATATATATATATATATTAAGAAGTTGTTTTTGTAAAGTATTGTGAGGTATAATTTAAAGACTGTAGTTGAGTAAAGCTGGAACGATGCGAGAAGGTACAACTTAAATTGCAAAATGCAAACAAATAGACCAAAGTTGCAGTTTTACCTTGTGTTTCTATTTTTCGGGGGCGAAGACCGCTTCTACAAGACATTCGAAAAGTGGTGGTTGGAAAAAGTTTGTTAGTCGGATGTGTGAGCTACAAACCTTTTCTATGAGGAAGCATTGAGTATACTGCTGACTAGTGACAACTTGGTAAACAAGCATACTGAGAAAATACCAAGGTGTAACCACCGCACCAAATATGCATTTTAAACATGGGACAGTGTGTAGAATTAATAATTATAATTCAGTTTCCCATCTTTTCTATCCCATATGTATATGTATATATATATATATATATAATATATATATATATATATATATATATATATATATATTATATATATATATACATATATAGTATGTATATATGTGTATATATGTATGTAAATATATATATATATGTGTGTGTGTGTGTATGTATTTATGCATATGTTTAGGGGGAGATTTATATGTATGCGTGGATATACGGATGTAAGTGGTACTATATGTATGGAGGTATTTGTGAGTATGTTCTCGTGTATATATGGTCATGTATACATCGATAAATTATGGAGCAGGTTATGCGTGTCTCTGGACCACCGAGTACTGAAGGCCGGATAATAAAATTTCACATGTGCAGCCTAACATGGGGAACAAAATAAACATCCAATACATTCAATAACACTTATAGCAGACACGCAGAACCGCGTTAACAGTACGCGTAATGAAACTGCCCGCGTCTACTAAATTCAAACAAGGCAGATGGATGTGTTAGCATCGAATATTACCTGAAAAAATACAACTGGATCCCATTATATAGGAATATAGGCAAACCGTTGCATAATCAAATATCTCTGTAAATATATGCAGAACTATCCTGTATGGAAACGTGTAGTGATTATAAAATAACTGTCCGACCATACTGCAATATATATATATATATATATAAATACAAAGATGAGACAAGAACGCAAAACATCCAGACAGTTAGGTGAAACAATAAAAAAAATGAAAACAAAATATCCAGACAGACGATACAAGAAAAACAAGGACGGATCATTCGGAGCTTTCTATTCTCAGTCGAGTTCCAGATCATCTTTGCAATTTCGGCTGGTTATATATATATATATATATAATATATAATATATATATATTATATATATATATATTATATATATATAATATATATATATAATAACAATAATAATAATAATAATAAAGGATAAAGTTTAAAATAAAAATGTGGTGAAGCCAATTTAGTTGAACTCTAATTAGAATTATGCTTATAATATAGAATTTATATATATATATATACATACATACATACATACATACATATATATATATATATACATACATACATATATATATATATATATATATATATATATATATATATATATATATATAAACTTAAACTTAGACTTAGATAAACTTAGATATGTTTCGACCAAAGATTGGTCCAGGCCATGTCTAACTTAATAGCACCACCTGATAGGATTATTCGAATCCTGATTAAGTCAAGTTTTGTTTATGTTCCATTCAAGTAGTGAGTTCTTGTTGGGTGTGTTGTATGCAATTATGGGTGGCTTATCTGGTATTCTTTGAAGGAATCTATCCAGACTCCGTTTAAAGTTGATGGGATCCTTTTCCTCTTTGATCTCCCTCGGGACAATGTTAAATAGGGCAGGGCCTGTTGATAAAAAGAAATTATGTTGCAGTGTACATGTATGCTGTGATCTTGAATTGGGCAGGGGAGGTATGGCCCGTGGTCCCAGTCTTGGATGAACCTTGAAGCTAATGTTAAGGTCGTTTGGGCAAAGTTGGCGGTATATTCTCCACATCGTACAAATGATGTACCGCTCACGGCGACGCTGGAGAGAGTAAAGTTTCAAGGCTTTAAGGCGATCCCAATAATCGAGAGCAGCCATGCCTTCAATTCTTTTAGTGAGTGCCCTCTGGGGTGACTCAATCCTGGAGATGTGTTGTCTTGTATGGGGAGACCACAGTGGGCAGCAATATTCAAGGTGTGGCCGTACAAAGGAGGAGAAAAGTGGTATGATGACATCTTGTTCTCTGGACCGGAAAGTTCTTAAGATCCAGGAACTCATCCTACGAGCTATATCGACCTTCTTGTTGATGTGTGCACTCCAACTGAGATCGTCATCAACAATTACACCCAGGTCTCTGATATTGCTAGAGGCTGTGAGCGGTTCCCCCGAAGGAAGAGAGTATGGCTGTTTTAGTGAGGAATTTCTTCCAAAATGCATCAGCTCAAATTTTCCATTATTCAGTTGCATTTTGTTTCTGTCTGCCAATTGACTCACAGCATATAGATCAGACTGGAGTTGAGTTCGGTCTGCTTCTTCATTGACGATTTGCTGGAGCTTAGTGTCATCAGCAAATATTTTCACTTTGCAGTAATGTACGACACTGGAAAGGTTGTTTATGTAAATTATGAAGAGTTGCGGACCCAAGACAGTCACATGGGGAACACTGCTGGTGACTTTTGCTGGGCTTGAGTGGACTCCATCAACTACAACATGTTGTGATCTATTCGCCAGGAAATACTTAATCCAGTGTAGAACTTTTCCACGGATTCCAACATTTGCCAATTTTGAGAGTAGGATATTATGGTCTACCCTGCCGAACGCTTTACTGAAGTCAAGATATATGACGTCAGAGTTCGACCCTGTTCCCCAGGCTTTGAGTACATCTTCAATGTGGTGTAAAAACTGTGTTAGACAGTCCCTGCCACAGCGAAAGCCATGCTGATTTGCATTTAGGAGTTTGTGGGTCTCCAGGAATTCAGCTATCCTTGATCTTAACACTCTTTCAAACACTTTAATGATGTGGGAGGTGAGTGAGATTGGGTGATAGTTGACTGCGAGGGATCTGTCTCCCTGTTTGAAAACCGGGATGACCGACTGGGATAGAAACTGTTTCGGTATATAACCTGCATCTAACGAATTTCTCCAGAGGTTGGTCAGAGGGACTGCAAGTTGGTGTCTACATTCCTTCAGGAGACTAGCGGGGAATCTATCAGGGCCTACAGCAGAGTATTATTTGACCTCATTTATTGCTGCTACGATGTCAGTGGCAGTGAAGGTTATGTCTGAGATTTTATGTTGGGAGTCAACTTCGTTCGCTTCTCTTACGTCAATATCAGTGGGAACACTAAAGACAGAGCAGTATTGTTTCTGCAGTATTTCTGCCATTTCTTTAGCATCGTGTTGGGGATTTCCGTTATCATCAATCAATGGCCCAATGGGTGAGACAGTGGTTCTATGCTTATTTGCATAAGAATAGAACACTTTTGGGTTCTGTTTGATGTTTTTGATTCGCCACTGTTCCTCCACAGTTCTTTGATTTTCATTGGAGGTTTTCATGTCGGTCTGCAGATGAAGTTTTTCCAGCTCTAGCCTTTTCATTGTTGTTGAATGTGGATGTTGTGTGTGGGAATATTTTTATATATATATATATATATATATATATATATTATATATATATATATATATATATATATATGATGAATGCGTGTGTGTGTGCGTGTCTTGGCTACAAGAATTGTCTATATAAATGATATTTCATACGGCAGCTGGTGTCTAAAATAACGTACAAATGCCTGAGGATAACATAAAAACAGATAAAATGTCACGAATAAAAATCAAATATATATTATCTTTGTTGAGATAAATAAATGAGTCGGTGAAATATTTCTCACCATTTTCTAAGTTGTGTATCTCTATGTACAGGTTCATTTCTGTAAAAAAAAATTCCAATGTCAACAGATCTGCTTCATATATAAGATATATATTTATGCGTGTGTAAATACAATTTACTCGTAGATAGATGTCTCATTTTTATATCCCTTAATGTATATATTTATGTGAGTGTGACAGAGATAGACGCCTTTTTTCAAATGTCAACAAGTCTGTTTCATATAAATGATATATATTATTGTGTGTGTTTGTGTAAATAGATACCATACAGAGTTAGATGCTTTTTTCATATGTCAACAGGTCTGTCTTATATATATAAGATATATATTTGTGTGTGTCCTCCATGGATGGCCAATCTGCTGAATCAGTCTATAACATAATCTTCTCTACCTTTCCATTTGTGTATCCGTAGGTAAAGGTTCATTTCCGTAAAAATTTTCAATTGTCAACAGGTCTGAATTTTTATATATATAAGATATATATTTATGTGACTGTGTGTGTGACAAAAAAAATAGCAGCAGTCAATGGCTGTAGTTTTTGTAACTACATCCATCTGGAATGCCACTTCACCACTTAACAATTAAAAAGGGGTTCCAATCATGCTGCTCAAGAATCTGGATACATCTTGTCTGTGCAATGACACCAGACTGGTGGTGAAAGCGATACGACCCCATGTCCTAGAGGCAACAATTATGACTGGAAAATACAAGAGTGGGGATGTCTTCATTCCACAAATCCCGTTCATCTCATATGCCCCCCCCCTTTGAATTTAAACGGTTCTAGTTTCCAGTGAAAATGATTTTCGCCATGTCAATAAACAAATCTCAAGGACAGTCTCTCAAGGTTGTGGTCTATACCTTGCTTCTTGCTTTTCCTTACTCCTCTCATGGACAATTATATGTAAGATGTTCACGACTTGGAAGTCCCCCAATTTTTTTCATTTATACACAAATTAAAGGGCACACTCAAAATATTGTATATTTAGAAGCTCTAGGTAATAAACTGTGATTGATTTCCGGATTTGTTTCAATACATTCGTTTATACTCACGTCATCTGATAGAATTTTAGTAAAAATGTATTTATTAACAGGAGAGGAGCGCCCGCACGGCGGTTGTTCTCAAATTTATACATTTTCAGGTTAAACGTGTTTCAAATAACTGATGATAATTGTTGATTGCAAAAACATAGAACTACCTTCTGTTTGTTTTTGACAATTCTAACAGTGAGAGCATCAGACAAAACATGTTATTGACATATACAGTTGTTACCTCAGCTAATAACCGACAAGAACTGTATAATCCATGTTTTATTTTCCTTGGAGATTTAAAAGTCATACTTAAATTTCATTATTTTCAATAACCTGAGAAACGCCGGGTTATTAACGTATAAAGTTAGTATCTCAGCTACTAGGATGTGAGACTTGCGTAGTCTATGTTTCATGTTAGTAAGAGATCTAAAAGCATTTTTAAATTTCATTATTTTCTTTAACCCAGGCAACTCCGGGTATTTCTGATAGTAAGAAATATAAAATGGCCACAACTGGAAAGAGCATTGATCGTGGATATTCCAGGTCAAAAGTGACTTGTGACCAAAGAACAAAATATAATACAGAAGATGAAACAATAGGCAAGAAACAATTAATATTGTATACGAGAAATAGTTTGCTTTAAACTTTTCACTGAAAATTTCAACTTCTTCCGAGCCGACGAAACAAAATATAACTGGTCAAATGACTGGCTAGAAATGACAGCTAGATTTCATATCATTCTGATTAAACATGTTTTAAATAAGGACGCATACGTGATATAATATAAGCATCAACAAGTGTAAAAATAGGAGGTTGTGACGCCGAAAATAGTTTTTATCTACAAGGTAACCGGAGGCCTTTTGCGTGACGTGACCCTAGATATTTCGAGAAATATCGGTCGAATTTCGATGAAGCCGCAATTTTCTGTCTTCGGAACCTGGACATGTGGTAATTTAGTCTTCGATACATTGATCCTGAAAAGAGAAAACTTGGATGAATTAAACCTACTCGATTAGAGAGAACTGTTCAATTAGCTACACTACTGCTGATTTACTTAAATACATATCATTTATAAACTCAGGAAATGCAACGGACAAATAAGTGGATATTCGTACTTACACCCCACACAAACACACAAACACATAAACAAATCACTCAACCTCCATGCAAACTTACACATTTACGTGCGTATGTATATATGAGTGTGCATGGCTTTGCGTGAGTGTGTATATGCGTGTATATGGCTGTAATGTGTGTTTTGTGTGTGAGTATGTGTTTGTGTGTGAGTGTGTGGGGGTGTATAGGAAGGGGTACTGATAAGTTCTTTGCTTGAAGGGATTCTCGAAAGATCTGGCGGGAGGCCCAACGTTCCGAGTTCTTTTACAGGGCTTAGAAAAACTGAAGGACCACTGCAATAAATGTGTGCATCTGAGAAGTGAATATGTTGAATAAAATCATAATTAACTGACCCTCTTGTATTTTCTTCCAGCTAAAGCCAGGATCATTTCAGCACTCACCTCTCGCGCGTATATATATATTTATATATATATTTATACACGTAGATATAATAGGAGACAGCACGAACCAAGTTGCATCGCAGCAGAAATAAAACCAGATCTCATATGGGTGAGAAACAAACCTCTTAACTACACAAAGCCATGTCTGCGTATAGAGGTATATACATGATACTTACATGTATGTATGTACGTTTGATATTAACAAATCATTTTATTTGACCATTAATGTACAAGTAGTAACTATTGAAAATGTTTTTATTTTTCATCCCCTTCGAAATTACACTTAACTGTTGTTTGGACTTTGACTGTTCCTTTTAGCATGTAAGGTGTCCTATCAACGGTCATCTCTTGGGGGTATGAGATGTACACTAATTTTTCTAGGATTTATATGTTGTCTATCGACTAATTTATGCATGCTAGCCACTGGTAGAAAATTTCTCTAATTTTTCTACCTAGATTATATCTATATATATATATATTAATATATAATATATATATATTATATATATATATATATATATATATATATATGCATTATGTATATATTAAGAAAAGAAGAGAGGGAGAGAGAGAGAGGGAGAGAGAGAGAGATAGAGAGAGAGAGAGAGAAGAGAGAGAGAGAGAGATGTGTATATTTTATTACATTAACGGGCTTCAAAATTTTATACGTCGCCGAAATACAATGCAAAATGGAAAACCACCCAAACCAATCCACGATATATGCAATATTTTTATCCTTAAAATTAATGTAAATTTAATTAAATTCCTAAAATCAAGAAACACCTACGCACACTAATGTACACACACACACACACATATACAAACACTAGCAAGTTATCCGTATACTTGTGCACGTGCAGTCAAATATAAATTTATCCCTGTATAAATCATTAAATATTGATAATGAAACATTATTTATAAAATGATTTTAATATCGGTGAAAAATAGCTTGGCTTGTTATTTCGAATTTCAGTTTTATGTTTATTATATAGCATAACAAATAAAAATTCTACCGATACGCGCACATGCACACGCGCACACAACACACATTAAGAACGTACATAAACAGTACGGTTACACAACGCACATATACACGGATACGATATATTTATTATATATTTCTAAAAAATTTAGGAAGTGTACGGCTAAATCAAAGGATTTGATTCATAATTATACAGATTTAATATCGCCATTTAGTTGTACTATTTCAATTCATTTCTCTATTTGTAACGAAGAAAAAAATTAATGATGTATTGTATGAGAAAACTGGTACAACTCTAAGGCACTTAAGCATAAACATACAGATGCATACGTGCATGCACACACACACACATATATATATATATATATATATATAACATACGTATGTGTATGTGCGTGCGTGTTTGTGTCTATATCAAATGAAGGAGGTAGATATGATCAAATCATTATAATGTATGAGTGGAGCATCTGGGCGAAATGAGATGCTGACAGCAAAATACGTGTACGTTCATTTATATTCGCTTATGTTTGAATTTTCAATTACTTAACGTAATACATATATATGCAGATATGCTATGCATGTTGATACACACACACCATATTTATATATATATACAATAGTAATTTTAAAGAGAGAACCACCTTCAACTCAATCAACACTCAAAGGTTTTATACCCGACAACTCCATAGAATGTTAAAAAATTAAATATTATACTAACTATATCTATTCTGAATCCTGTATACTCTGTTTATAAGACTACACGTGTTTCGTGAAAGTACGTTGGTATTGATTAGATACGAGGTATCTAGTTTCAATACTTACTCGGTTTGATTTTTAACATTATATGGAGTGGTCGCGTATAAAACCTTTCCGTGTTGATTGAGTTGAAGGTGGTTCTATCTCAAAAATTAATTTTATATATATGAATTAAACATTGAGAGATGTTCATTTGACTACATATTATTTGAATGTCTTTTTTCTGTGTACTCGGAAGTAATATTCCCTGACAATTATAATATATATATAAGGCTCAGGAGTGGCTGTGTGGTAAGTAGCTTGCTAACCAACCACATGGTTCCGGGTTCAGTCCCACTGCTTGGCATCTTGGGCAAGTGTCTTCTGCTATAGCCCCGGGCCGACCAATGCCTTGTGAGTGGATTTGGTAGACGGAAACTGAAAGAAGCCCGTCGTATATATGTATATATTTATATATGTGTTTGTGTGTGTGTGTTTGTCCCCTTAGCATTGCTTGACAACCGATGCTGGTGTGTTTATGTCCCCGTCAATTAGCGGTTCGACAAAAGAGACCAATAGAATAAGTACTGGGCTTACAAAGAATAAGTCCCGGGGTCGATTTGCTCGACTAAAGGCGGTGCTCCAGCATGGTCGCAGTCAAATGACTGAAACAAGTAAAAGAGTAAAAAGAGTAAAGAGAGATATATCATACATGTTTATGCATAGCATACGATGTATTAGAAAGCCCATAATATGCATTTATAGTTGTTAAACTAGCGACTAGAAGCATTTTGCCACGGAATTATACACAGACATACATCATGCTATTCCCTGCATGCACATAAAAGTGACGGACATAATTTTGACTGCATAGAGCATACATTAGGGGGCAATTATTCCTAATCCCTATATTAACAAGGGGTACTTTTAGCCAGTACGTTCATAAATCGAACACAAACAGGAATGTAGCTGCAATGCATGATCTAATTTGCACGTTATACAATAGACAGTAGCGGAATTAAGTAGATAATAAACATGTATTAAGTTTTGGAAATCTAGGAGAAATTTAAATATTCGGAAATATTTAGTTCTCTTTTAAAGCTGTTTGCTATGGAGGTTTAATCTGTTATGACTTAGTCCAGTTATTCTTTTCGTTATAAGATAAATATGTACCTATTTTCTGTGCATGTACACAAGTGAGCACTTTTATTCGTAGATGTATTAAATACATAAATCCTTATATCATATTATAAGTCGACTCTTCACGCACACTTACGTTTATATATATACATATATACGACAGGCTTCTTTCAGTTTCCGTCTACTAAATCCACTCACAAGGCTTTGGTCGGCCCGAGGCTATAGCAGAAGACACTTGCCCAAGGTGCCACGCAGTGGGACTGAACCCGGAACCATGTGGTTAGTAAGCAAGCTACCTACCACAAGCCACTCCTACGCCTATATATATAATTATATATAATTATACGTTAACGCAAGGCAAACATCTCAAGACGTATAAAATATTATTGGAAATTCAAATTAATTGTTTTCCAATAATAATAATGTATATGACTTGGAATGTTTGACTTGCCTTAACGTTTTTTGTCCTCTTTAATAATTATATATCCGCTATATTGGAAATCTGCAATGGCCCCATAACTACTGTCTCGGCTATAATCTTGGAGCCCCTAGTAATACGTTGCAGCACTTACCTAGCATATCTAATCGTTTAGATCACCTGTGAACTAAACCACCATATTTTGTGTATATATATATATATATATATATATATATATAAATATTGTTGAAATTTGCAGAAAAACAAAAGACGAAGACAGGTGTATGAACAACAAGCAGGTGTATTTGCTTGACATTTCACGTGGCACGACTGTTTCAAATGTGCAAGGAGAATTGCCCCTCCCCGTGTCAGACCATCATTCGGGAGTCCAATTGCGATTTCTTGAAGCATTTCAACCAGGACATTCGGCGAAAGCGACCGTATATGTGGAGCATGAAGAACTGGATTCTTCACCGAGATTACCTCACTCGGGATTTTCTCGCCAAAAACAACATGGTATGGCTTGCGCAACCGCCGTATTCGCCAGATTAAGTAACTACGGTCTTCGATTTCTTCACTCAGTTGCAAATACAGCTCAAAGATCGTCGTTTCAACACCATTGTCGAGATCCAGAGAAAATCGACTCGCTTACGGAAAATGACTTCCAGCCCTGATTCTGAAAGTGACAATACAACCTGGGAGCGGTGTATTGCTGCGTGAGGTGACTATTTCTGAGGAGATGAGGTTAAAACTCAAGTAAATAAGATTTTTTTATGAAACATAACTAGTCCGGGAATATTCTGATACCACCTCGTACGGCCATCCAATGAATGTCTTAAGGCTGTATCATGCGCGGGGACATAGAAATAATCGGACTGAATACCTGATCGCGGTTAAACCTTTGGGTGTGAAGGACTCCTAGCCTTTGTTATGGCATCCTTCTAGGAGAAATTAACTCAGGTAACTGTGATAACTCCTACATAAAACCTGCGGCGCAGTAGTTACCGATGATGTTGGCTTGTTCTTCTTTTCCGATTATGGCTGCTGTTGCTTAATGAGTGGGATTGACTCAGTGCACAGCCTTTCCTCATTTAAAAAAAATCTTGTTGCACAGGCATTGCACGATAACAACATTGATTAAGGTTCGTGCAATGGCCATACTCGATAACGAGGGGGCAGCCATATATATATATGAGTGAGTAGACAAAAGAAAGAAGGGAAACTCAACACATTTATTGGGAGTCACATGTATAGATTAAAATAGTTCGATTTAGACTCTTTGGTACTCTAAGATTCAAGCAAGTTGCTACTGTTCGGTGCGTGGCTACTCTTCAGACCCTATGGCCGATGACTATCCGCACACTGGAAATTGAGAGTACCAAGGAATCTGAATCAAACTGTTTGATCTATCTCTGTCTCCAGTTTATGTGGAAGAACCTTGCTCGAAACGTAAAGCACTCTGTCTTCCCTTCCCTGAGCGACTTTTAATTCTTTGCATGTACTTCGGTTGTTGTTTTTTCTTGTGATTTCTCTTCGCTTTTTACTTTTTAGATTTACTTTATATATACATACATACATATGTATATATATATATATATATATATATATATATATTATATATATATATATATATATGTGTGTGTGTGTGTGTGTTAGAAAGTTGAAAAGGAACACACTAGTGATATATATATATATATATATATATATATATATGCTTATATGTTTATATCATTGACTGTGTGTGTAAGAGTGAGAATGTGTCTGTGTGTATGTATACGCAAACATTATTATAGATTCATTGATCGCCCCAACAGAATGAAGAACTTTGACTACTTAAAAATATTTCTATTTCAGTATGATATTTTCATACGTGTCTGCTGGCGTGGGTGTAAAGAGTGTCTATGTGTATGTATATGCATGAATGTGTCTGTCTGAATTCATAACAGGTGCATATGTATGTGTTCGTGCTGTTATGAATGTTCTTAGAATATCATATCTGCTCTCGTAAATCAACCCTGCGTGAAATTCCAAGAGTTTAGGCCGCTTTGGTATACACCTAACTACTGATACTATAAATTTTACCACCGTCCTTATCAAACAAAACCTCCAATCCTGACGCCCCCATTCATATTTCCTCGTAGTTTTGTTCTAGTTATATATTTTTATTTTTCTACTTTTTCTATTTTTATCTTATGTTGTTGCTGTTTTTTTAAGGAGAATGGGATATTCAGTCAAATTCTTGGTAAACAAATAGTTATTTCCAACACATTTTAATCGATTTTATTAAAATTTGTCATTTTCTTCATTCTTTGATATTTGTTTTTTTTTGTTTTGTTTTGTTTTTTTATCTTGCTATTTTCTTTTCTTGAAACTGTATTTAACTATAAATCTTCTATTTACTACGTTCCATATATTGTCATTCTAGTAATGGTAAAGGGTGAGGTCTGTAGAATTATATGTGTATATAATATATTATGTGTGTGAGTGCACACACATACGTATACTTACACATGCAAACATATATACATGGCAGATGATGTAGCGTTACTTATGTAACAGGCGCGTGATACCGCTGTCAACAGATGGAATATACATCTGCTCTTTTACTATTCTTACACAAAACTTCGTTCAAATCATTCTGTTTATTTTGTTATAAAACTTCTATAAGTTTTATTTTATTATTAGGAAAGTATGTTTTTCAAATTAGGTGATCATTTCAAATTTCTTTTGTGAAATAACGTAACAGACAGAAGAGGAGCTTTGCTCGAAACGTAAAATACTCTTTCTTTTCTTCCCTGAGCGTCTTTTAATACTTTGCATGTATCATGTCCTTGCATTGTTGTTTTTCTTGTGTCATTTTCTTCGTTTTTTTCTTTCTAGATTTTTTTTATATATACATACATATATACACACACATAGATAGATAGATAGATAGATAGATAGATAGATAGATAGATAGATAGATAGATAGATAGATAGATAGATAGATAGATAGATAGATAGATAGATAGATAGAAAGACAGATAGATAGATTGAGAGAAAGACAGATAGATTGATAGAAAGACAGATAGATAGAAAGACCGATAGATTGATAGAAAGACAGATAGATAGATAGAAAGACAGATAGAGAGATAGAAAGACAGATAGATAGAAAGACAGATAGATAGATAGAAAGACAGATAGATAGAAAGACAGATAGATAGAAAGACAGACAGACAGACAGACAGACAGACAGACAGACAGACAGACAGATAGATAGATAGATAGATAGATAGATAGACAGACAGACAGACAGATAGATAGATAGATAGATAGATAGATAGATAGATAGATAGATAGATAGATAGATAGATAGATAGATAGAAAGATAGATATGTGATACAGCTATGACGTCAGCCGGAAATTTTACAGAGTAACGGTTCACAAACACGTTTCCTGCCATAACGATTTAAAGGACACTCCCAGGTGTATATTGTTGTCTTTTGGACTCTTACATCATAACGATCTGCCGCACCAAAGCTTCCTCAAGAACAATAGTTAATTTTCCGCTTCGCTTGGCTTCATGTAAAGCCGGACGTATGAATGACCGGATAGATTTCCTCTCACCACCTCAGATGTACACTGATATACATCAACACGTTCGTCCCCCAATGCTTTCTCAGTCGAGTCTCATTCATTTATTATGATGAGTTGTTTACCATTAAGTAGTATTTTTATCCCACCTATTAGGTTGTCATCAAGTTACATTCTTATTACTTATGTCCATTTATTTTCTATAATGCATTATGCCTTCACGCTTGTATTTGTATATGTGTGTGTGTTCATGTCATCATGACCTCCACTTATGTCAATATCACACTTCTAGGTAACTAAGCTGTTAAAACATTAAGGCCCCAATCGCTCAAATATCCGCCACATTATCTCATTCACCCACTGGCTACTCCCCAATAAAAGCATACACAGAGCCACAAACACACACACACACACTCACACACATACATTCACTGCTACCAGCAGACATACATACAGATATAGAGAGATAATAAATATACACATATATATATAGGGAGTATAATTAAATATAGGTTCATATATGTATGAATATATATGTATATATATATATATATATATATATATATATATTATATATATATATATATATATATATATATATATATATATATAATGTGTGATAATACCTGATAAATCATAAACCAGTATATATTATACTTTTTGTCTTCTTCTATCGTTTACTTCTTTCAATCATTTGACTGCGGCCATGCTGGAGCGCCGTCATGCTGGAGCAGATGGACGCTAGGACTTATTCTTTCTGAGCCTAGTATTTATTCTATCGGTCTCATTTGCTGAACCGCTATGTTACAATAGCGGTTGTCAAACACGGACACACAAATACATACATATATATATATATATATATATATATATATATATATCTAATATAGGAGAAAGTTTTTCGAAAAAAAATCTTATCAATGACGAGCATATTAAAAAATACCTTTAATGTTTAAATTTATAAAGAACTTATAAACAAGGGCAAAAGAAAAAAATTCTAATGCCAAATATGCCGAAAATAGACAAAATGTCAATAACCATATCATTTATCACTATAAACATGTATCTCGAAGTAAGCCGACAGAAATTTCTTAAAAATTCCGTTATTATCGTATCGGTCCCA
>NC_043010.1:40369625-40428068 GCF_006345805.1 Octopus sinensis
GAAACAAGTTGTGTCGTGATAGGCTCTCATGTCCTAAAACCACAAATATGAAAACATCTGCAAGTTTTACCGAAACTTTTGATAACATTAATTTTTTTCAAAGCGGCTTAGCGATGAAAATTTATATGGACATATTGTCCACATTAAACAAAGTGCTCATAAAAGAATACAGCATCTAAATATATTTACATAATTTTAGAATAGATTATCCAGTAAAATATGAATCTACGATTACGCTTGTGAATATATCCACATCTCTGGCTAATTAATAACAGTGAGACTAGAGTGATGCTAAGCCGTCCAGATATTGTCAAAATAATGTGACACATTAGGGTTTTTGGTTTAAAGAAGCATTAAGTGTCTATACTGATCCATTTAAGTGTAGCAATGACAAAATGAATAAAGATTCATTTTTTCTTCTGCAATATGTATGAAAAGGAGAAAACACGAACGTGAAAAATAAAGATAAATGCTTGTAGATTGCCATGGATTTGAAAGTGTCTCAAAGTCAAAATTATTGAAGATATAAAACTAAAGTGTCGGTCAAAGACACATCACTATGTAACATTAACACATTTATGAGCTTCTCACTTCTATCCCTCTCCCATCCTATTCCTCTCTCTTTTGTTCTCTGTCTCTCTCTTTCTCTCACTTCTCTCCCCCTCTCTCTCTCTCTCTCTCTCTCTCTCTGTCTTTCAATTTCGGATTATCATAGTAATTTATTGTAATATAGAGTCGTTCAAAGTATATATATATGATGGTGTGGAGGCGCAATGGCCCAGTGGTTAGGGCAGCGGACTAGGTTTCGATTCCCAGGCTGGGTGTAGTGAGTGTTTATTGAGCAAAAACACCTAAATGCAACACGAGACTCCGGCAACGAGTGGTGGTGATCCCTGCTATTTTCTTTCGCCACAACTTTCTCTCTTTCTTCTTTTGGCCTGTTCACTTAGCCAGCAGGGTGGCGTCATTTGAAGGCTAAAACAATGCGAAGCGCATTGTGACCAGTGATGTGTAGCAACATCTGATAGCCTGGTCGGTCACGGTGATCACGGTGATATGTATGTATATATATATATATATATATCTGTCTGTGTATTTATGTATGTGTGTGTATGTATGCATGTATGCGCGCACGTGTATGTGTGTGTCATTTATTGCAAACTCTGTAAATAAATTTTAAAAACCACCAAAGTAAAAGCAGTAAGTTTTAATCTTTTCTCTAGTTCGGCTCTGCAGAGAATAAACATCTTCTACTGATTAAAATGATTTGCAATTGTTTCGTAACAACACTATTTCATTTGAGCAACTTTATAGCCGCTGTAATTTATGAAACATCTCTACAATTGCTACTACTTGTACACTCCATCCACATCCAGTCGATACAGCCTGATTGCTTCTATGTGAAATTATATATAATCCACGCACTAATTACTAGATTTATTCTTTTTACTCAGAACATAAACATTTGGGACCATCTCACTACTTTCTTACATTTTTTTCTGTGGTTGTTTCTCTATAGCCTGCCAGGACCTGGTTTTATTAGTTCTGCACCTTCTTCTCTGACTACTGATAAAATAATTTTAAAAAATTCCCTGAACTGCAGTTTGGAGTAAGTTCTTTATTTTTGTGGGGAAATATCTTTAAAGCTTATTCAGCGTTGATCAATACCTGCTGGTCAAAATAATACGAAATAGGCCATTCAATAAATTATTACATAAAAAGAAGCGTCGATCGATTAAATCAGTGGCTAACATCGTTAAGGCAAAAACTGATAGAAGCCAGGGAGATAGTGCCAAGTTTGTGATAAAAGAGATGAAAGAGCTAAACCTTCGTGATTTGTAATTCGCAAGATCAGAAATAGAATAAAAATATAATGTAAAAAAAAAAAAAAGATTCGTGAGCAAGTAAGAAGATACAAAAGGACTTACAAAGAAATTCGGATTGAAAAATCAATAGAAAATGGTAACTCTTACAAGCTGGAATTTCCTTTTGAAAATAGCTATTGTAAGATATTGCTGGATATTTCTCTGTAGTAATTGACTAAGTAATAGAGGTGCAGAGGTGCAGATGTGATTGTAATAAGGAAACAAATTATGATATGTAAAATAATATTATGTCAGCGTCTAAGTGGAAATGAAAATATAAAGTAAAAGAGAAAACAACAGAAAAGACAGCCAAATCTATATGAACTTGGACAGAGAACGATGAAAACCTCGAGACATATACGAGAAATTTATTTCTGTATTGATAAAAATACTGAGAATAACAAAGAATTGTTGAAGAGTCAGAGGTAATTGGAATCGAGCATAGAAGACAATAATTTCATTCTATATGTATACTTATCAAAATACTTGAATATTTATTTCGAATATCGAAATATTCATAAGAATGAGGAGAGAAAGATGAAAGGTGTAAAAACTTCGGAACTCTTCTCCACTTCATATCAAACTTACTGATTGCACTTTGTGAGCCGTTTTTTGTAGTTACTACCAGCACTACTTTCAGAAGATTCTATGGTTCTCTGTTCATAAAAGAGATATGTTACGGAAAGTATTCAATTAATAATGTCCCAATATATGTACGTATAGAAATCGTTTCAAATATTAAAGAAACAATTTCAAATATTCCTAGTAAAAAATATTTTCCAGGAGAGTTGTTCTTTCTTTTTTATATCATTTCTGACTCTAGATTAATGCCAGTAAAACTATGAAGGGGATATTAAATGTATTATTTAAAAGATTACTAGCACCGTAAGTAGAAAAGAAACAAGAACATTCGATGGAACCTGAACAAAGTATGTAGAAAGGAATGAAAATATAATCTTTAGCGCATTTCCCACAGTGTTAAGTCACCGTCATTCTTTTTTTTTCTGTATCTTTTTCATTGTTAGAAGATATAAATGTATTGAACTTCAGTCGCTCCAATGTATTATATATAATTTACGCATATTTTCTGAGTTATACAAAGTAAATCTACCTCGGATGTGAAGAATAAAATTTACCGCGTAAAATCTTCGTAACATAAAACAAACTTACAACTGAAAATCGTTAACGACAGTCATATTATATATTAATTTTCTCTTAATGTAAACTAATTCTATGAATAATTGAGTATTCGTAAAGAATTTAATACAAGCAAAAGATGCCTGAAATATTTTTGACGAGCAATAAACTTCAAATTTTAAAAAATGTCCACATCTAATTAATTAATTCTCAGAAGAAAATGTCCATAAAATATTTTCTTCTGGAAAGAATAATATATGTATATTTTTTAATCATTTCTATCTCGATTCTTATTGTTTTCGAAAATAATTTAATTTTCTTCCATAATTTAAATTATGATACACCTAAAGCAAATACACCGTTTGTTTGTCTTTTGTGTGTGTGTGTATATATATATTTTTTTACGTTATTTCCTTTCACGTTATCAGCATGCCTTTGTTTCATTGTCTTGTAATGTTTGGATTCCATAACTCGTATTCTAAAGATGCTTTATGAGTTTGTCACTTGTCTGCCTTCACCCTCACCTTTCGAGAAATCAATACATTTTATATAATATAAAGAGCAATTATTTTAAAGCTATCGATTTCAATATTGAGAAAAATATAAATATATAAAATCGCACATATAAGATTTTTTTTTCATTAATAATAAAATTGCCTTAAATTTCTATTCTAAGGTGGAAAAATTTATGGTGCTTGGTCAACATTGGTTTAAAAACATTAAGAAAAATATAATTGTTTTACTGAAAATTTCCCTGTGTTATTCAAATGATATTGAAGTCTAATTGTACACATCTTTTCATCAAGATAACCATCACATCATAATGCACATATTAAACAGTATTAAACGGTTCCATAATTTTATTATTACTAAGAATAACAAGCTATAATAAAAGAAATAAATTAATGGAAATATAATTTTAGCCGAATGATTAAGCAACAATGTATGAGTGCTTGTATTACTCTGTTTGTCGTCGTCGTTGTCGTTGTCCTTGTCGTTGTTTTACTCCAGGTCGAATCGGATCGATCAGGCCTCAGGTGAAAAGGGCTTTGAGCCAATATTAAAAAATATTGCTTTTATTAAGACAGTAGAATAGATTTGAAATACGTTTAGTAGCAATTTCTAGCAGACCAATCGTTTTGACGAGGCACATTCGTCGGGTATTGAGGCTGATTCTGTATTGTGTACATCTAAATCAGACACGATCAAGCCGATCTCTGATCTAAGTCATCTGTGATTCAATGTGTTTTATTGTCATTGTCGCTGATTTTGATGAAATTTGGCTGTTATTTCTTGCGCGATGAGTGACCGCGTGGACGATCACACGTTTACTCTTTTCCAAAACAGTGAAGTACGATTTTGGAGATGTTGCTGCTATTCCTAGTAGGTCGAGCGAGTATAAGCACCTTCGATCACGCGCCTATATATATATATATATAAGTAATACAGTGATCGTTTCTTATCAGGAACAAAAATGTTTAATAGGACTGCTATAAAAGTGCTCAATTGAAAGAGACAAATATATCAAACTAAGGTCATAGAACAAACAAATGCAAGGTCATCCACATAACATTTCATAACTCGAACATTTAATCATAGAATATATATTTAAACATCACGGAAGATAGAACATAACTCATCTGTACAAGCATATAAGAAAGCGCGAGAAAAATATGTGTGAATACATTTCATCACGGTTAAAAGTTAATACTTTAGCGATTAAGGAAAATATATTAAAAATAAAAACATTACAACACCTAGAAAGTAAATACGTAAAAATATAGTATAAATTAATATATAGATATATAGGTATATAATATATATATATATATATATATATATATATATATATATATATATATATATATATGAAGCATATAAAAATATATAATATATATAATGTAAAATAAAATAAAAGTTCATCGTTTAGAAAATTTTATAAAAAAGAGGAAACCATATTTACATTCCCTATGCCCATTTCAGGGGTATATTATTGTGTTTAAAGCACTAGGGTGCATCACGATAATAACTCCTTCGTCAGGGGAAAAGCTAGAGAGACAGACATCATCGCGTACCAGGCTAACACAATATTGTGTGCTTTCTTATTGAAGAAGTCATGCTCAGACGAGCCCAAAAGATAGAATTAAAGCAGTAAAGAAAAACATTTTTTTAAAGCATTAGAAATATATAGCAGTAAAAAAAAATGGGTGTATTAAATTAAATTAAATTAAATTAAATTAAACTAAATTGAACCTCCGTGGTTTCAAATCCTGTAAGACCTAAATTATTTATTTTCTACAACTTATTTTATTCCTATACACTTTTAAGAATGTAGAAGAAAATTTATGAATGCAAAAATGAATCACGTCAGTAAATTTATTCAGAGTGTGCGGGCCATAACACCTAAGGATGGTAAGGGATTCTCTTATGCACAGCTTACACTTGTTAATATTTCCCTTGAAATTTGGGGTTTTAGAGATAATGGACCATTCTAGATAATAATTCTTATTATTTGTCTTCAAATTGTGTATATGGGATGCAATTGTTGTTGAATTACAGTATTTATCGTTAGAAAATGAGCTCATGTGTGATCTATATCTAACCTTAAAATCTACCGTGCTACCTATATAAAATGTATTTAACTTATCCTCGTCCTTGACTACACATTTATATATAACGTTAGTAACTAGACAGGAACCATCCAAAGGACATAATTCGGGGTTTCTACAATTACATTTCTTTCCGGGGCCTTTCCTAGTTTTATTTCTATTGTTACCTTTACTTTTTGTGTCTCCAGTTCTAGACAAGTTTCCCTCCTTCATTCCATCGAATCTTCCCTTATTACATGGGTTCGATAGACCCGGTAAAGGCAGACTGTTTGTACCATTGGCATTAGGCGTTACAAAATTATTATACGCAGTTCCTTGGTCATCCTCAAAAGAACTTTTTTCCGCTATTCCGCCCAACAAGCTTGCATCTATTGATTGATGCAATAATGGAAGCAAAGTTAGGTTTTACAGAGTAAGAGAACTTGATCGTTGACTTGTTGCAGATGGTATAGTATTTATGATTCTTTGGGAAGTTCTCCTTCAGAATTCTAAAACACATTTTTGGTAAGTTACTTACTCTAAGGGAGAAAGGGGGAGTGAACCAAAGAACTTCCCTTATTCTAGACCGTGAACCTCCCGTTTTGTTTAACTCCTTGTCAAAATTATTAATATTCTTATACCTGTACCTATTGCGAGTATCCCTAAACACATTACTATTCAAAGGCCTCTTATTATTGCACAGTTGGGGGGGGGGGTTCTCTGCATTTATTCATAGTATTTGTGACGTGCTTAATTGGCAAACCAGCCATTTTGTTTTTGAGTCTAGTATTAAAGATATAAAATATTTTAGATTTGAAACCACTTAATCTTAGGGCATTATTATACACCGGTGCATGCTGTTCAAACATCTTTTCATTCGCAGATAAATTAGATATTCTAGTTGAAATTGCAGTAACGATGCTGTCTATTGTGGATTTTGGGTGATTGGATGATACATTAATATATGATGTTGATTTATTAGGCTTACGAAAGGGATAATAGAGACCGGTATTTAGACACAAGGTAACATCCAAAAAGTTTACCACCCTAGAATTAATGTCGAAGATGATGTCAAGATTAAAAAAGTCCCACAAGAAGCTTCTCAGCGATTTCTTTAATCTGTTTAATTCCGTCTTAGAAGGCCCAGCACGGCAAAAAGGGCATCATCCCTATACAATCCACCAGTAAGATGAGGGAAAATTTTCTTAATTTCAGAGAGTAGATATAGCACAACTAGGTCAGACACCTGTGCAGAATCTGATGACCCCATGGTTATATCAAAAAAATTAGTTGTGTCTGCTCTCTGCCAGTCACTCTCGTTATAGGAGATAAGTGTTTCTCTTGTCGCCAAAATTACCCCTATATCTGACTTAGGTATCTCTACAAACCTTCTTGCAAAGATTAAGGCTTTGTTTAACAAGATTGGGCTTATAACCTATAATAATTCGAAATGTCGAATTGTATGAAATTAAGCTTAGGTTTATCTTTCTAGAGAGTCAAACCAAAGTATCATATCCTCAGTTCCTTTCCATAAGGGAAGTTGGACCTTTTCCCTCACAATTGGGATAATACTATCGATAATGAAATAGCCATAGGGAATGTAATTTTTAACTATAAGGCCTCTCTTACTTGAAAAGTAATTTTATAAGATTTTCTAAACGATGAACTTTTATTTTATTTTACATTATATATATTATATATTTTTTATATGTTTCATATATATATATTTTTTTTTTTATATAGTTTTATATACCTATATATTTTCATATTAATTTATACTATATTTTTACGTATTTACTTTCTAGGTGTTGAAATGTTTTTTTTTTTTTATATATTTTTCTTAATCGCTAAAGTATTAACTTTTAACCGTGATGAAATGTATTCATACATTTTTACTCGCACTTTCTTATATGCTTGTACAGATGACTTATGTTCCATCTTCCGTGATGTTTAAATGTATATTCTATGACTAAATGTTCGAGTTATGAAATTTTATGTGGATGACCTTGCATTTGTTTGTTCTATAACCGTAGTTTGATATATATATATATATATATATATATATATATATATATATATATATATATGCGTGCGCTTGTGAGTGTATGTATTTTTGCGTGTGTGTGCACTAGAGCTTGTGACAGTCATTATGCCAAAAATGAGTGCACGCACTGGTTCAATTTCACTTCTTTATTATCAGTCAATTGATCTTCTTTTTAGTCCTCGACGAGTCGATCTCTGACTTAAACGATCAGCCAAGCAATCAATTATTTGCCTCATTGTCGTAATGACCCTCCCAAGATATAAAAACATTTGTTCCAACATTCGAGATCACACCAAAATTCTTGCAAAGCAAATACATAAACGCAACAAATATATGTATATGTGTATTTGTGTTTGTGTGTATATATATATGTATGTATGCAGCATGTATGTATGAATGTATTTATGTAGGCATGCATGTAGATATGTTATATGTATGTAAAAGTTCTGAGATGAAACACAGGTAACTGGCTTAAGTTAATGATTAATATTTATGTTAATTAAAGAAATTATAATCATCACTTTACGTGGCTGTTAGGAAAATTCCTTAGAGCGTGGAAGTTTCGCAGTAATAGTTCCGGCTCTCAATGTTCTGAGTTCGAATTCAAGCGAGACAATCATTGCATTTCATCAATTCGGGGAAGGGTGCGTGAATAATGTACCAATGTCGATTGTTTGTTTTGGGCGTTTGGGGTTTTTTTTTCTTTCTAAAGCGTTCTTCGTCTTTCTTTGAAGAAGTCCTTTGTTGCTGGAACTGGAAAAGGATGGACTTTATCAAGTGTAGAATTACCTAGAACATCCCGTGGTACATGTATCATGGCAGTGCAACCTTAAATTTATCAAGGTAATGCGGGTCCAAGGTTGGGCAAATCACACGTTAATTGCATATGGGAATATCTGTTGTCGCTCAATCTGCAACAATTAAAAGCCGAATCTTGTTCCAAGTTACATCTCTTTGCCTTGAAAAAGGAAGAACCAGCAATTTCCTCTCTGTCTACAAAAGTAAAATCTTTATTAATTATAGTAAGAATATGTTTGGTAAACATGTCGCTTGAAGCAAGGTTTACCGAGGGCTAAACAACATCAACGAATTGCACACACATACAGCATACGCAAAAACATGCCACGCCCGCTAACAGTGAAATGTCGAGGCAGCTGATTCAGTTTAATACATTCGCGGTTAATAAACATTAATTATATTAAGAAGTTAGTGACACGTGATTAGTCAGACAGACATCATTATTCTGATGACAGCACACAACTATAAATTCATCTTCGTATATTGATTAATATATAATTCATTTAGTTTCACAGATAAAAGTTTATTTTAGCTCAGGATTAAATATACATAAGAGTACAAGATCACAAGATACTTGTTAATGCTTAATAAGCTCTTTACCCAATCTCGAGGCTTTGTGTTCAATCTCAATGCGTGGTATCATTGAAAAGTGTCTTTTACAACAGTTTCATGTCCACCCATACATTCCATCATTTCAAAATCTCTACCAGTTATGCGTTGTAGCGCACAATATATATCTAACACGTACGTGTGTATGAATCTGTGTTTAGACTGCTATACAGAGCAAATCATGCCATTTACTGCGGTAACAGCTTAGTAATTCTGGCCATAGTAAATGCGATCAACCCATTTTGTGATTTGTTAGGAACCTGGAAACAATTACACTTTTACTCTTTTACTTGCTTCAGTCATTTGACTGCGTCCAGGCTGTAGCACCGCCTTCAGTCGAGCAAATCGACTCCAGGACGTATTCTTTGTAAGCCTAGTACTCATTCTATCGCTCTGTTTTGCTGAACCGCTAAGTTACGGGGACGCAAACACACCAACATCGGTTGTCAAGCGATGTTGGAGGGACAAACACAAACATATACACACACATGCACACACACATATATATATATATATATATATATATATATATGTGTGTGTGTGTGTGTGTGTGTGTGTATGTATATACGACGGGCTTCCTTCAGTTTCCGTCTACCAAATCCACTCACAAGGCTTTGGTCGGCCCGAGGCTATAGTAGAAGACACTTGCCTAAGGTGCCACGCAGTGGGAATGAACCCGGAACCATGTGGTTGGGAAGTAAGCTACTTACCAGACAGCCACTCCTTGGTCACAAACTGTGATCTCAAGATGAAAAAAAAACACAGATATGATAAAAAGGAAATCTGTCCAAAGTGAAAGTGAATTTTTTAAAAAGTGCACCGACCAACCGGTGCACCGAGCTCACAATTTCAGTACTCTGCCTGAGTAAACTGATTTTTAGTTTCATAAGTACCACACCGAGCCATGTTTTTTAGTTATTGATATGCATGTGCTAAAGTGATGGTATGCTTAGTCCCCATGGCAATATGAATTGGGATGAGTTTGGAAAATAAACGTCTTGATTGAAACTTTATTTGAGTAAGAAAATAATTTCCAAATCTAAGGAACAGGCTTTATGAAGATTATTGGAGTCATATGTAATGTACAGGGTATTGCCAGTCTTTGGAATCGAATACATTCTTTGAAAGCGATTTAAAATGTGGACGACCTTCTTAGAAAATGTAAAATTGCCACATTGCTATAGAGCACACCTTGATTTGTGAAAATAGTTGCCTCATGCTATGAGATTGTGAAACAAAGCTGGAAATGTATCTCGCTGCTAAACAAAACTGAAAATGCATGTTGCTGCTAAATTTGTGACACGTATTTTGACAGGTAGACAAAAGAGTATCGACAGACCGTCAATCCCGAACTGTTCTATTATTGGTATAGTGATGAACACATTCTAAAAATCTCATAAGTGATGAAGTATGCGTGCACGACTCCAATGTCGAAATAAGGCAGCCATCTGGCTTTAAATCACCCTACACCCTCTTTTCCCAAAAGAAGCTCTACACCAGGATGGTGCTCGTGCTAAAAGTTATCGGTGACTTTGATCGTTTTTTTTTTGGTGGGGTGGGGTTTCGATTGAAAGGGAGTCGTCTATCGTGAATTTGTTTCAACTGAACAATTGTGCGAATGTAAAACAACTTAAAGGAGGAGACATCAAAATACAGCCTCAAACAATTTGGATGACATGACCTATAGGGTATACAAAAGCAGGAGATTGGGTACGCATGTACAAATCTACAGATATACAAAGCATATATGCTTCAATAAAGCGTCTTTTCTCCTTATATGTGCGTTTGACAACGACAAGAGGAATCTCATCCCCTAGCCACCCTCTTTTCCGGACTTGCTTTCTGTTAACTTTTCCGTAAACTTCTCTGTAAACTTTTAGCAGACAAATTTGAAATTCATTTTATTAGTGACATAGCAAACCGTGCTACGAGACTCGTGTCCTGCCCCCAGTAAATATGTCCCAGTTTGCGTTCGAAAACTAGATATATTAGAAGTAATGTATCCTCAGTGAAGGAAATTATTTGGAAGTTTAATTAAATTATAAGTAAAGCAATAAATTTGTTTTCATAATGTCCCGTTTATTATTGAACAGGCCTCCTTATGTGTAACCTCTACTCATGATTGTGTTACAAGACTTGCATTTATTTCATAATTCAAAGCTGTCTACATGAGATATGATGTTCATATGAAAATTCTTCTTATAGAATCCGTAAATTGTTTTGTTGTCGTAAATATTAAATTCCCAAGTTTGCTTTCTAAAAGTTTAGTCTCCATACCATTAAGAAAATTTCAATATTCTCTAAGAACATTAAATTCATAAGTCACTAATGTATATGATCTTTTTTTAAGTGTTGACATTTTCTTATATGTTGATAAGTTTTGTATATATTTCTTTTTAGTTGCTTGCTTCTTGTTGAAATACAGCATTTGTTATTAGATGCATATCTTTACATTGTACATTATTCAAAACTATTGGGCATGAAGTTTATTGAGAATCTATTACTTATATAAATATCTTAACAGTTCTCTCTAATTTCCAAAAAATAAAAACCAAAATATAATATATAAATATATTTATAAATATTTAATGTTTGGAAAATATTTCAAGAAAATACCCATTGTTATCTCCCAGAAAAGATACGCGAAATGATATCTAATGCATATATAGATTCTGTAATTCAATTCTTCTTTTTTTTTCTATTACTATCTAAATAAAAAAATTGAGCTATTTATTTCTATTTAACTGAAAACATTAAGCACGTTGACAAAATTCAGCGCCATTAATTCTGAAGAACTCGTATATATTTCGCATTTGTTGTATAATGAGTGGGTGTGGGTATCTGATTAAATAAACAATCAACATTTATCCTGTTGTTCAGAGTAAACAACACAGGTTTACTTGCAATGACGTTTGAATCCTAATCCGATTGTCATTTGAAACCATTTCACATTACTTAGACATACTCGTTTAATATGTCCAGCAACAGCGCATGAACAGCAGTGACAGAACAGCAATAATAGAGTAAAGCACCGGTAAAGCACTAGACAGGAGTAATAGAGCACTAGTAATGGAGTAGTAGTAGTAGAGCAGAAGTTACAGATAGCTGCGATAGAGTAGCAATGAGAGAATTAAAGATAAGACGTACATTATTAACAGTTTTGTCTTAGCTATAACTTTACAAAGATACACTGAATCAGCGCTTTGAGCAAAAGAAACACTCGTTAATTGTATATTTATGACACAGCTGAAACGATAAAAGATTTCTGGCCGCTGGTCCCTAATTTACGACTTCAATGCCGGAATGAGTCTTAAAGAGTACAAATATATTTATCTTGCTTTGATGTGAGTCTCTAATTAATCCTCAACCCTTTCGCGAGCTTTAATATTTTACATCAAGCTTCAAAACGTATGTTAATTTTATCTGAAGTGTGTAAAGTAAAGTGTCTGTGAAGAAACGAGCAATCACGGATGCCACTCCATATTTATTCAGTTTCACCTACGTAACAGATGCCCTGTAGAAAAATCTCAGTGGCCACCATTGTCCAGTTGTCAATCTTTATAAAACATATATAATGGAAAGATTCCAAGGTTGTTATAGTCGAATGGTAATCGGGATAAGCTCCCATTACAGACAATATATTCTTGTGTCTCAAATAATCTCTAACAACCAAGCCTGGTGAAACTGTTTCATACTGATAGGAGAAGGGGTAAGATAGGGTTACTGGCACCCAAAACCAGTTGCTTATTGGTTGATGAAGCTCGTCAGTCTGGAATGCAGTGTAGGTGCGAACAATTATATCTGAGACATCAGGTCTGTACAATTCAGTTATGTATTGAACAATATAATAAAATTTACATTAATAGCAGTACATATGTAATACAAGATAGTCAAAAATTTATGTCTTTATTGCCCACAAGGGGCTAAACATGGAGGGGACAAACAAGGACAGACAAAGGTATTGACTGGATTACAGCGACACCATTGCGTAACTGGTACTTATTTAATCGACCCAGATGAAAGGCAAAGTGAACCTCGGCGGAATTGGAACTGTTCACTTCTTTTCTAGAGAACGACTACATGGCCAACTAACATGGTTACATTTCCTTCTGTTATTAATCTAAACTTTTTGTTGCTATTCAGATGTTTCCCTGTATAAATTGCAAACATGTGTTCTTATATTTTTAATAATTTAACGATTGAAATGAAATTACTCAGACGAATGGCCGTGAAGCCTCACCTTCACAATTGTTTGTATCAGTACAGGTGCTAGGGTTTATAGTATAAAACTGTCTTGAAAGCAATCCGGTTCCTATGTTTTAGCGTTTGACATTACAAATTCTTTTGTTTTGAATCGGAAAATTTGCAAAATCATATTTTCCTGCTAATTATTCTATTAACGATTATATCTAGTCTTCTTTGTAGTAGAAATCTTTAACCCAGTTGGATTTGTTTGATGTTTTGAACTATTGACATTGTTCCTATTTTTTCGAGAAAATCTTTGTTCATACCAAAGGTCTTTCAATACCATGCTTCGTAAGTACAGTATCATAACCATTGAATTTGCAATCTCTCTAATATGTGCAATTTGATGTTTTATAACTTGCCACTTAACTACCCACTTTACCATCTCAGAGATATTTTGTTGTCTCGTAGATCACAAAATCGTAACCTCTTTCAAGACAATGCCATATTCAATGTTTGATTTTTAATACCAAAGATCGAACCAGTTTTCGTTTAGACTCAATACATTGAAACTAGCGGACGTTCTGCCACCGTGCAAATTCCTCGATATCATTTTGTTTCCAAAGTTTTTATTTGCTGTATTTTATAAAGATAAAAACAGGGTTAAGCAAATATCAGAACAAAATTTGTATATATACGTGCAAAGAAATGCAACTACACCTAATGAAATAAATTACGAAATCAATGGCTGGCTAAAGCCCTTTCATAGATTATTCTGGATGGATTTTACATTTATGTAGCCTTTTCATGGAACAGTCCAATGAAGGTTAAAAAGCTGAGATTTCGAAGCATCTGACAAAAGTTTCATTATACAAATAACATTCTGTATGCGTATGTAGGCAAAGAAGAAAATATATATAAATATATAAATACATATACTCATATATATATATATATATATATATATATATATATATATATATATATATATATATATATATATGTACATGTGTATATACGTGCAAAATATTTATATATGCATGCATACATACACACACACAAAGACATGTATGTATAAGTATGTGGATACATATATATAAATATACACATATCAAATACATCTGTAATATATATATATATATATAATATATATATATATATATATATATATATATATATATGTAGTTGTATGTATGTGTGTATATATGTATGTATGTATGTATGTATGTATGTATGTATGTATGTATGTATGTATGTATGTATGTATGTGTGTGTGTATGCATACGTGCATAGGAAATTACATTGGAAATAACACCTCCGGGAAAATGGAAAAAGTCATGATAGATAATGGTCAATCATGACAGAAACTGTATGAAAAATTTCTTCGTTAAGAAACCCCTGTAAACACGAAAAAAAATAATAACGAAAAACTGGTAGAGAAAGTACAGTAAAAATTTTACAGGAATTCTACTGCTAGGTTTTAAAGGCCATAGAAAAAACGAATATCTGCAACGCAAGAATTCTGAGGAATAGAATTTGTAGTATTATCAATGTCTTAAATAGGTCGCATGTTAAATACAAGCATAAAAAGTCTAGCGAGGCAGCAAAGAAGCAGTAGGAAATTCTGGAGAAAATATATTAATGAAAGAAGCTATGTGAAATGTTAGAGTATAAAAAATATGAAAAGCTGTTCAACCGAAATGTTTCTTGGAAAGAAAATTGTAGAATCGGAGTCAGAAGAACAGCAAAAGAGGGATCAAAGGTGCTGGGTTGAGATCTAAATTAAGAGGGAGCGTGAATAAATGCGATGACAATATCCAGTGATAGGTATATGGAAAGAAAAAAAAATTTGAGAGAAGCATTTTCTAAAAATGCAAGATATTAGGGCTGTGAATTTTATAAATTATGGTACAAATTTGAAGTATGATGAGAAATAATAATAATAATAATAATAATAATAATAATAATAATAATAATAATAATAATAATAATAATAATAATAATAATAATAATAATAATAATAATGATAATAATAATATAATAATAATAATATAATAATAATAATATATTATTAATATTATTATTATTATTATTATTATTATTATTATTATAACCCCAAGACAAACCAACTAAATAAGAACCGATGAGAAATATACAAAAATTATATAGTTACGTAAGATGGTAATTGCCTTAGTGGTGTATGGAATGGAACCAAATTGCATGCAAAATGAAATTATTAGAAGATAGTTTGTGAAAGGAGATACATGAGATAAAAAAAAAATTGAATACGGATTAAAAGATTTGAAAATTGAGAAATTGATATAATACTCCAGATAAAATTCTGTTTTTAGAATTTCAGCTGAAACCTGTTGTACAAAAGTAGTTAGCGTTAATATAATTTAAGGTGGCGAGCTCTCGTTGGCAAAATGCTTAGCTACATTTCATCCGTCTTCACGTTCTGAGTTCGAATTCCACCGAGCTCAACTTTTCCTTTCCTCGTTTCGGGATCGATAAAATAGGTACCAGTTGAACGCTGGAGTTCGATGTTATTGACTTAGCTCCTCCCCCAAAATTTCTGGCGTTGTACCAAAATTTGAAACCAATATTACTTAGCTGATATGTTGCTCGGCTATGATTTCGACTCTCTGTGTTTTCAAGAAGAAATTCTCTCCTTGTGTTTACCTAATACATTATATTTGCAAATTCAGAGAACCACCATTTAGACGTCAAACGTTAAATGCTCATCCGTTAATAATCTTTTGATTACCTTTTGAAGTAGATATAAGTTTGCATAAAACTATTTTCATCGCGTCATCTAAGAAATCTATATATATAAAACTGTAGTTGTGTGAGTGTCTGTCCCCTTCGATTTAGATTCCTAACTACTCCCACATTTTGCGGTGCAGTTTAACCAAATTCGGGTATCTTATAGTTGTGATTCATATCAAGCCCGTCTGCGTATTAACGCGCGTCTACGATGAGTCTACGATTTTAAAAATAATTTAACATCATTTTTTATTCCATTTTAATGCATAATTTTTCGTGTGTCGATGGCGGCGGAGTTCGCGTCCATGGTCACACCTGCACCTGTTTGCTTCTCCCCCTTCTTCCCTCCCTCGTGAAGCTGTGGGGAAGTGTAAGGAAATCAACGTCGTAAAGCGTTGTCAAGGAGACCAGCGTTCTTTTAGAACAACGACTTCATGGCTTGAAGACACCAAAACAGAAATGGCTAAGAAAGCCCGAATTGGCATCTATAAGGGAAGTAACTCTCTAAAAATGCTTATATAGTTATTTCCCTTACAAACCCGAGCAACGCCGGGCGATACTGCTAGTAACTTATCTAAGAAGTAAATTAGATAAGAAGTAAAACATCAAAATGGTGTATTCCCTGTTCACCCAAACTGATAGAACAAAAAATCAAAATAGTTATACGAATTATCAAATATCTTCATTTTCTGTTGCCGTTAAAATCTATAAGGCAACGAAGAAGAAACTGATTAAACGAAATGAAGAATCAAATCAACCAATCTTCTCTAACATTTATATAGATGACGGAATAGAAATATTTGCATCTAAAGAACATTATATAACATAGAAGGACCATATGCTAAGTTCTTAAATAAACTTTCCACTAAACAAACTAACAACGCGAAAACTATCAGGAAAACTACAGGGAACATTAAACACAGTTATTCAAAGACACTGTGGAACAGTAAACTTCATGCTATGGAACCGATGCTTTCAATATCCATTCTAAGCTTGGTTGTTCCTGGCACCTCTACCCTGCCATAATGTATTGATGTAGATAATAAATATCATAGTGTGATAGAATTCTTTGTACAGACTAATGCAGTGGTGCCCAACCATTTTGTCTATGGACCAGTTTGATTGCTATTTTACTCAAGTGGTATTTGATGTCTGATAACTCCTTTTCTATTTTCCTCTTATATTTTTTATGAATAGATCTTATTGGGAATTGAATTAATATTGTTTCTGTATGTTGTGTATTGTAGAAATATAACCAGTTTATTTGCACATAAATTCTAACAACAAAACCCTTTATGGCCCCTTAAGCGCCATAAGAACTCCGGTTGAGAACCACTGATTTAAAGCAATCACTTGAATTCATCACTTCCTTTCAGCCCATTTCCTTTTCGAAACCGCCCCCAAACCGAGTAATTAGTTAGAACCCATCACTAAAATACTTTCTTATTTCTTTATTGCCCACAAGGGGCTAAACATAGAGGGGACAAACAAGGACAGACAAACGGATTAAGTCGATTATATCGAACTCCAGTGCGTAACTGGTACTTAATTTATCGACCCCGAAAGGATGAAAGGCAAAGTCGATCTCGGCGGAATTTGAACTCAGAACGTAATGGCAGACGAAATACGGCTACGCATTTCGCCCGGCGTGCTAACAGTTCTGCAAGTTCGCCGCCTTACCACTAAAATACTTTCTAACAACATGGAACTACCATGCAATATTCATCTTTACCATCATTTACGTATACCAGGGCTCTATCATCTTTGTATCTCAGTTATTTGTACAGTCACAACTCTCTACTATATATTTTTTTTACTAATTCTTATAAATATGTTACATATTTTATCTTCTTTCTTTTCCTCTTAAATTTTATTGATACCTCTACATTACATTCTTCACCCAAATATCTATTATTCGTAAATACTAGACATCAATAATTTTTACTCACTCTCTACCATTCTTCCAAAATTTATATGAAACATTCGAACTTCTTTCAAATATAGTTACATGCATTTACATTTTTTGCCCATTGCCTTTCTTTCATCTGAATCTTATCTTCCAACTGCCAGAATTACATATTAGTATAGATTCTTTTGATTTATGCCTTAACTTTTCTATTTTTGTATTCTCACTTTATGTATATTATATGTACCCACCCACCTCATTACTTCTTCGTATTCTCAGCTCACACTAATTTACTTCAACTTTTTAGTAGTTCTAGTCATCCCTCTATTTCGTATTCTGTTTCCCCGCGGACTTACTTTCTTGTTTTATGTATTATCCCTGATGCATTGCGTTAAGTTTTGCTTTCATATTTCCTTTTCTGCATTTTTCATTCTTTCAATAAAATATATTGACTTGGAACGATTTCCTTTAATATTATTTTAAAGTTCCTGCACACTGGTTTTAATTGCCATTTATTTCAGCAATTTTTCTGATACTTAAATTTTGCTTTCTTTCTCCTATCTTTGGACAGGAGAAGAATATGCTAAATCAACCCGAAATACCTCACAATACACTATGATAAAAATAAAGATTTTCTTGATCAAATATGAAAGAAAGATTGCGGAAGTAAACCTAATATAAATTCTATTAATGAATTTATATCACGTTTACTTTCGTAATTCTTTCATATTCGATCAAAAATATCTTCTTTTATTCTTATCGTCGTACTCTGTTGTGTGGCTTTTCGGGTTGTTTTAACATATTCTTCTCCTGTCCATTAAAACTAACATCAATCACTAAAAATGTAAATGGTAATCTTACCAGAACCAAGGGCTATTACAACCGTATTATTAAATTAAATTCCATTCTTCAAATTAAACTCATCGTTCTTGTGTCATAAAATGTTCTTTAAATAAATTTTTCTTTCATTTCTTTTTCGTTTTTTCTTACAATATTTATCTCAAAAATTTATCTAAAAAATTTATATCAAAAATTTATCTCTTTACGTACAGAGGAGATGAAATGACCGAAACATATATTCATGCGTGAGTGTATGTGTGGGTGTTTCTGTGTGTGTGTGCGTGTGTCTGTGTGTGTCTGTGTTTGTGATTGAGTGTAGTTTATAGACAAGGAGGAAGCACTCATTATACGAAATGGAGAGAATATATGGCTTTATAACGAATATACGTACAAAACAGTTTTACGTGATCTGTTGGGCATATATGGCTTAAACCTAAGCAGTTCTATCAAACTTATAAAAACTACTTCTAACTATACAATGAAGTGATACAACGTATCCATCATAGGACTCCCTTAACCTAGAAGGAAAAGCTAAAGTTCAAACCACCAATTAGGGATAAAATCGCGAAGGGAATGAAAAATGAAATATATGATAAATGTTTTTATTTTTAAATTCCCTTTGAGATTGTATCCCTAATTAGTTGTTTGAACTTTAGCTGTTCCTTCTAGCGTAAGGGAGTCCTATGATGGATACCTCTTAATGTGTTTAAATGTACACTGTATTTTGCACACGCACACACACACACACACATATATATATATATATATATATATATGTATATATATATATATATATATATATATATGTATATATATATATACACACACACACACACACACATATATATATATATATATATATATATATATATATATATATATATATTATATATATATATATATATAAGATCAGCAACAATTTAGATTCAAATGAATATGGTACTTAATTCAGATGCACCAGAATTTTGTATGGTGTTACCCATACAAATTTACGGCGTGATTATAATCAAAAATAAGCAACAAGAATGATTCCGGTAATTTGGTACAATTGTTTCGTACTACAACATTTTATTAAAAGGTGTAAATATTACAGCAGATTAAGATGCTGAGTGCTCTTCAGCCAGTTTATATAGGTTTTCCAATAATATAAAAGCTTTCATATATATATTATATATATATATAATATATATATATACATATATATATATATATATATATATATATTCTTTGTTTCAGTTTTAATGCTACGGTCATGCTGTGGCACTGCGTTGCCTGTGCTACACCATTATTTGAAGCCTCCTCTAATATGTGGCATTTGGTGAATGAGGAAGTTTGATGCTGCTACCCTCATCTTTGTTTCCTGGCATGAAGCAGGCTCTTCTGCAACACGTGACATGAGGAGATCCAGTTTTGTTTTGAAGACACTTACACCCACACCATGCAGGTCTCTCAGGCATTTTGGAAGGATATTTAAGAGCTCTGGGGCCCTTGAAAGTCAAGCTGTTGCTGTATCTGGTCCTGTATTATGACGGTGATGCTGGGATGTGTTTTTGTATGTATATATATATATATATATATATATAATATATATATATATATATATTTACATATATATATATTATATATATATTTAAATATATTTATATATATATATGTGTGTGTGTGTATGTGTGTTTATGTATATGTTCATTTTTGCGTAGGCATTCATATAATATATCGTGCACGATATATTTCTATACACAAACTATACACAAAAAATTTTTTTCATGAGCAACTACACACCATTAAGTACATATTTCTATGCAAATATATAAATATCGCTTATTCTCCGGTTTCTATTCTTCCCTCAAGTCCCTTCAAATGTCATCTTTAATTGAACGGTAGCTGTATTGTTGATGATATTACAAAAGACGTATTTAATATATATCTACTTGAAATGTTCCAGTGTTATTCAGATCATCATTTCAGTAGTCTATCAATTTTTCTATAGGCCTATTCTTGTTTACTTTATCTCCTCTGCTTACAATCATTTTATACTTAATTTGATTACAATACATCTTACGGAAAAAAAAGTCAGTGAATGCTAAAGAAATGGAGATACGAGTTAATAAAAGTATGTTTGTATTTTCTACTGCGCAAGATATTGTATGAAATGTAGTCCTATTTATTTCTTTTTTTTTCACAACTGTAGCATACTTAGAAATAAACATATTGTCTACAGTTGTATGTACATAAAAAAAAAACTGCCACACACAAATACACGCGCACTCACACGCACACACCCTCACACACACATATACATACACACACACACACACACACATATATATATATATATATATATATATATATGTGTGTGTGTGTGTATATCCATGAGAATACATAGATAAAGCAAAACATACAAATCTGCACACATACATACATACATAGATACATACATACATACATACATACACACATACATACAAAACTAGCGTGTTGATGTAATTCCAGTGTAGGTACCTTGGATCTAGGTTAGAAACTGGTTCTTTCTCTCTTTGCAAGAAATCTAGAAATAAACTGAATAATGACATATATACATAGGTACGTACGTACGTATATACATAACGTACATACATACATACATGCATTCATACATAGATACGTACATGCATACATACATACATACATACATACATACATACATACATACATACATACATACATGCAGGCATTCAGTTGTCCTTTTCAATCAACCAACCACAATTTGCAGAAACACAAAAGTACATCTGATATTTCAAGTTTTAGTGTACTACTCCGACAGAAAATCTGAATTATAGGATGTGATTTTACATATGTAAGATATTTAGTAATGTACTATTGAAGGCGCCATCTTAAAACAACAGGTAATATTCTGTATTCTGAGTGCTGCATTGTTCTCTAAGTACAATTATTTCTTTAAATATATGTGTGTTTGTATGTGTGTGTCTACGTGCGTGCTTTATGAATATGTGGCAATTGGCAGAATCGCTAAAGCGAAAAATAAATTGCTTTACGTAAATGATTTCCGCTTGTTCTCCAGATCTTTACATCTTTCAGATGTAAAGTTTGTTTCCAGTCTCTAGAGGTCGATAAATATAATAATGGAGTGAGTGAATTATCTGATGTCTGTGATTTTGAATTACAAAAGCCTGACCCTTACGGTTTCAAACTGGGAAGTATATTATTCCATATACATATGCATAATGAAGACATATATGTATGTATGTTCTCTAATATACTCCACTCCCTCTCATACTTCTGAGATTCATGAAAGAAATGCCAGTCAAATAGTGAAAGTTTGGCTACGACACACCACTGAAACTGGTGGTCCGTGCCTTAGCTACAAATTGCTATTAGAATTGCTATGATAAAACAATGAATTACATAAATATTCAACAAGAACTTGCAACATTTAGTCAAGTGCCGTCTGAGCGCTCTAAGTTTAAATTCAGTCAACTTTGATTTTACTTTTAATTTCTAGTGAAATAACGAAGAACCAATCACGTACTAAAGTAACTGATATTTACCCGCACAATAATCCCTAGGCGCGTATCTATTTGTGTTTAAATTGCTGTTTAAATAGCTTTCTTTAGTATTGTGTTACATATATATTAGAATTTCTTTTGTCATGTTATTTGTTACATTAATAGATATCAATAGACTTTGAATCAAATAATCAATTCAGATATTTCTTTCCGAGACATATGCATACGTACTTATTTGTACTGTAGTAGTATTCCTAAACATTATCGATGTAGAGCAATGAATAAATCTATTGAAAATTTTATCTCTACATTTATCACAATATATGTGTCAGTCGTATTTTGACTAAAATATGAGACTGGTACTTCAGGAATGATAATTGTTCAAGTCGCTTCTCTGTATGTGTGTGCACATGTGTATATGTATATATATATATATATATATATGTGTGTGTGTGTGTGTGTGTGTGTATGTATGTATGTATGTATGTATATATATATATATATATGTATGTATGTATGTATGTATATGTATATATATATGTTTGTATGTATGTATGTGTGAACGTATACATGTGTGTATATGTATATATATTTATGTATGTATATTTGCACATATAAATATACACGCATACATATATGTATACACACGTATAATAATAATAATAATAATAATAATAATAATAAATGTGCCAAAGCAACCTTGGAAAGAGGAGAAACTAGCAACACTAGAAAAAGCAAATGAAATAAGAGAATTAAACCAAAACCAGACATACAAACGTTTAGGGATCGATGAACTAGATACGAGACAATACACGCAAATGAAAGAGAAAATAAAAAAAAAACAATAATATATTGATTTGATTAAAAAACTTAACGGTTCGCCAAACGAGATCGATAGAGTAACTGAGCGGTTTGCCAAACGAGATCGATACAATAACTTATCGGTTCGCCAAATGAGATCGATATCATAAGTTAGCCGTTTGGCAAAAGACATCGATAGAATAACTTAACGGTTCGCGAAACGAGATCAAGAGAATAACTTAGCGGTTAGCCAAACAAGTTCGATATAATGAATTAGCGGTTCGCCAAATGATATCGATAGAGTAACCTAGAGGTTCGCCAAACTATATCGATAGAGTAATTTAGCGTTTCTCCCAACGGAATCGATATATAACTTAGCGGTTCGCCAAACGAGATCGATAAAATAAGTTAGCGGTTCGCCAAACGAGATCCATATAATAATCTAGCGGTTCGCTAAACGAGATCGATAAAATAACTTAGCAGTTCATGAAACGAGATCGATACAATAACTTACTGGTTCGCCAAAGAAATTCAATAAAATAACCTAGCGGTTTGCCAAACGACATCGATAGAATAACATAGGGGTTCGTCAAAAGATATCGATATAATATCATAGCGGTTCGTCAAAGAATGTCGATAAAATAAAATAGCGGTTCGCCAAACGAAATCGATAAACTAAACTAGCGGTTCGCCAAACGGTAACGATAGAATAACTTTTCATCAGTGTCACCAGAGCTATCAGGTAAGCGGACCCAATTTTCAAATCAGCTGCAAAGAAAATACAAGGAAGTCGCTTTTCCGATCTGGAATGAGCATTGCTGATATTTCTAGGAAACTTTTACAACTACTGTTGCGGTTTCTCATGCTTCTGTTATTTATGTAACGGAGTATTTATGTAGAAGCAAAGGGAGACGCACTTAGAATTATTTGGTTTTCTAATTGTTTCTACGACAACAGCTACTACTACTACTACTACTACTACTACTACTAATAATAATAATAATAATAATAATAATAATAATAATAATAATACCATTACTACTACCTCTTCTACTACTGCCACTACTACTACTACTACTACTACTACTACTACTACTACTACCTCTTCTTCTACTACTACTACTACTACTACTAATACTACTACTACTACTACTGCTACTGCTGCTGCTGCTGCTGCTTTTTTCGTCCAATTAGAATTAATTGGTTTTCTAATTGTTTCTACGACAACAGCTACGACTACTACTACTACTACTACTACAACTACTACTACTACTACTAATACTAATAATAATAATAATATAATAATACCATTACTACTACCTCTTCTTCTTCTAATACTACTACTACTACTACTACTATTACTACTGCTACTTCTGCTGCTACTGCTGCTGCTGCATTTTTCGTCTAATCAGGACTCACGCCATTAGGCACAAAGAATAATCTCTAATTCGAGCCTACTCTAAGCTACTAAGAATGCGTGTGGCGATAGACTGGCGGTTGCACGGACGCGAGATCTAAGTTGTTATCCTCATTCCGTAAACGGTGGCTTTTTTTACGGGTGGAGAGCTGAACCATCCTGGGGTACAGAGGATTCGCAATCTAGGCTAGGGTATTACAGAATGGTTCCTCTGCTTTGCGGCAGAAGTAGGAAGAAAGAGGAAGTCGATGTGAAAGAATACAGCGGGGTTCATCACCCTTCCCCACCTCGCGTTGCTTCTATCACCAGCACCAACACAGCTACAACAACTGCTACCACTACCACTACTATTACTGTCACATCCACTGCTTCTATTACAACTTCTACACCCACCCTCATAGACTAATAGATCTCTGTTTTCATTCAGGACATTAATTTCAGTCTTGCTCTATATGGTACGAAAGAACCCTTTAGAGAAGGAAAGTGAGAGGGGGAGAACGACGTGTGCTTGAAATACAAACAAGTGCCAAGTAAACTGACCATTTATCAGTAGTCAACAAGAAAGACTGACGAATATAGATGAGATATTAAGCCTACATACGCTGAGCAAAACCTCAACACAAATCAATGACCAGACTGGAATTCGTTCGACGAAATATTTCACGCCAAAACAATGATATTTAATTGTAATTACCTGTGTTTGTGTTTGATTCACTAATATTCCTTCAGTGCTGCAACTGTTATACTGCTATATATATATTACGGAGATGCACTTGCATAGCACGTGACCTGATCTGTGCTAAAACAAAAACAACTGCAGCGTGAAGGGTGTTTATAAGCCTTTTAAAAACACACAAAAACCTTTAGATTCACTTCAAAATTTAAATTAAATTCGCCAAAATATTTCCGTCGCTTTGAAACCGCGACCTGTTCACTGACAAAATTCCGTACTGCATCTGCAAGGGATTTATTCAGTTAACAGGTCACGGTTTAAAAGCGACGAAAATGTTTTGGCAAATTAATTTAATGTTGAATTGAATCTAATGTTTTTTGTGCGTCCTTAAATGGCTTATAAATACCTACCACGCTGCAATGGTTTATATATATATATATATATATATATATATATATATATATATATATATATATATCACTCTTAACCTTTCTCTCCCCCTCCCTTTCTCAGCCTTCATTCTTTTAGCTTTCCTTTTCTTCTACCTAACTGTCTCTCTCTCTCTCATTCTTCATTCTTTTCTCTACAAACATTCACCTTTTTTTCTCTTCCTTTCTCTTACTCCTCCTCCTCCCTCCCGTCGCGGACACCTGATGAGAAGGCTACTACTGTCTCCTGGCTGCCTTCAAGTAGAGACGGCACATCTGTTGCTCCCTCGCCGTTCTCAAAAAAATGCGTTCGTAAAAAATTTAATCTCGTTCGGCTTAACAGCCCTTCTTGTTGGTGTTACTGTTATTCTCCTTGTCCTGTCTTTTACTGTTTATATTTTATACTGTCGTTACTGTCCTGTTTTTGTTACCAATTTTATCCCTCCGCAAAAAAATCTCAAATTTTATTTAATTTGATTTTCGCGGGAAGGAAAGTTTCATTAAAGTCATGTATCGCCTTGACCTTCAAAATGTGGAGTAGATGAAACAAAGGCGACTGAAGAAGGGGAATTTTCCTTGTTTTGTATGTCCTGTACCCATATATGCATGTATATATACATATAGAGGTAGGCACGTACATATATGTATGTATATATGCATATGTTTCATTTATTTATTAATTTTATATATATATATATTATATATATATATATATATATATATATATATATATATATATATATTCTTTTACTCTTTTTCTTGCTTCAGTCATTTTCACTGCAGCTATGCTGGAGTACCGCCTTTAGTCCAGGAAATCGACCCCAGGACTTATTCTTTGTAAGCCCAGTACTGATTCTATCGTCTCTTGTACCAAACCGCTGAGTTACGGAGACGTAAACACAGCAGCCACAGTTGGTGGGCAGACAAACACACACACATACACACGTGCACACACACACACACATACACACACATATATATATGTGTGTGTGTACGACGGGCTTCTTTCAGTTTGCTCGAAGGATCGCGAACCTGCGATCCTTCGATATAGCAGTATTACAGTTGCAGCACTGAGGGATCGCGAGTTCGATTCTCAGACCGGGCGATGTGTGTGTGCATATGAGCGAAACACCTGAGCTCCACGTTGTTCCGGCAGAAGGTAATGGCTTTCGTCTACTGACTCTTTCACCACATGGCTTTCGTCTACTGACTCTTTCGCCACATGGCTTTCGTTTGCTCGAAGCTATAGTAGAAGGCACTTGCCAAGGTCCACGCAGTGGGACTGAACCCAGAACCATGTGGTTGGTGGTTGGGTGGGTGTATGTATGTGTGAGTGTGTGTACGTATACGTGTTTGTATATACATACATAAATATACACATGTGTGTGTATATTTGTGTGTGTGTGTGAATATATATATATATATATATATATATATATATATATATATATATTTATGTATATGTATATCTTCACACATATACACAGAGGCAGGCATGCGCACACATGCACACACATTTACATGCGTACCAGCACAAACACACAGGTGTACGCACACAAACGTATTTATGTATATTTGGTTTTTAGCTTCTTCATTGATTTGCGCTGTATTTCCGGTGACGTGGACTAATCGCTGTGCATTAGGTGTGTTACATTGGATGACACCCCATCGTACATGGGCCGGCTTGTCGCAAATATCGAAACAGGAGGAGCCATTAAAATTAAAATCCTTCACAGATTCACCATACCGACACATACATACATACATACATACATATATGTATGTATGTATGTATACACACATATACTTACATATATGTGCGTGTATGTGTGTGTGTGCATGCATATGTATAGTTTCACTCATACAAGCACAAATAGAGAACCACACATACACACTCACACAAACACCATACACGTTTTAGTACGGTGGGTTGTATGAAAAGAATCGATAACATCGTTGAATTCGGTTGTAAGCACGTTACATCAAAGTTAAACGCTATAGGCGTAACATATGTTTTACTGATTTTAGAAGTTCCTATTGAAGTGTGTGTTTTAAGTAGACGGAATAAACATGCCTCGATGAGAAATATATCAGAGACACAATTAATATAAATATCGTTCCCTTCACCAACCCCTCGAAATAGCTACCTCTCCAAAGTGATGAACGCAACAGCGAATAATATGAGCGTGTATATATAATATATATATATATATAGAGAGAGAGAGAGGTATATTTGTGTATATATATGTATGTATGTATATATAAATATATATATATATATACATATGTATATATGTGTATATGTGTATATATAAGTATATATATGTTATATGTATATATATAAGTATATATATATAGATATACTTACATATTTTTATGTGTATATACATATAATATATATAATATGTATATATATATAGTTACATATTTGTATGTGTATATACATATAATATATATAATATAGATATATATATACTTACATATTTGTATGTGTATACATATAATATATATATATATATATGAATATATATATATATATATACATATATATATATATATATATATATATATATATATATTATATATATATATATATACATTGTATATATGTGTATATGTGTATATATAAGTATATATATGTATATATGTATATATATAAGTATATATATATAGATATACTTACATATTTTTATGTGTATATACATATAATATATATAATATGTATATATAATAGTTACATATTTGTATGTGTATATACATATAATATATATAATATATATATATATACTTACATATTTGTATGTGTATACATATAATATATATATATATATATATGAATATATAATTATATATATACATATATATATAATATATATTATATATATATATATATATATATATATATATACATATGTATATATGTGTATATGTGTATATATAGTATATATATGTATATATGTATATCATAAGTATATATATATAGAAATTACATATATTTTTATGTGTATATACATATAATTATATAATTGTATATATATATAGTTACATATTGTATGTGTATATACATATAATATATATAATATATATATATTATACTTACATATTTGTATGTGTATACATATAATATATATATATATATATATGAATATATATTATATATATACATATATATATATATATATAATATATATATATATATATATATTATATATATATAATATATAATATATATATTTAATGCGTGCCGATATATAGTTTTAATGCATGTATCCAAATTCGCATACATGCATATGTGTGGTGTGTTGTTTGTGATTACCGTTACTGTAAACAGTCATATTCACTTCATTATATTTTCCTTCCAGCGCTGGTTTTCTGCTCAACCAAAAAGAATAACATCTTAAATGCTTTCTTCTTATTTTTTTCTAATATGAATAGTTAATATACGTAATGTTTTTCATTAATAGCAGCACCAAGTTTTAAAACGAAGACAGCACTGGTACTTTTGAGGCTTTGAGGGTGTTGTTTCATCTCTTAGTTATTGGCGGCACGTATCCATCCTCTTGCGTCGTACCTTCTTAGAATGACAATCGATTATTATATAATGTAGTCCTGTATACGTCTACAAAAACGGGAGGGTTGTGTCGAGAGAAATGCGTTGTAATATTTATTGACATTTTACTTTCAGTGTTCAAATCTCATGAGAGTAAATTGGCTTTCCATATTTCCAGGATCTGTAACTAAATTAATATATCTTTCAAGAGACCATATAGATAGTTGGCAGATTTGATAGTTTTGGATGGAATACCTTGAAGTGTTTGTTCTACTTCTTTCCGTCCTGGGTTCAAATACATATATAATTTACTTGGCAGAGACATTAATTTGAAGCCCGGTTCATCTCCACACTATTGCATTTTCTCTATTATAAATCGGACTCTCTAATATATTCTACGTCAACTACTTCATTGACCAAATAATATGTAATTGATTGAGGGTAACCAATACCGACACTAATTATACCTTCCCTCCAATAATATAACCACGCCATGCGTGAAGTGGTCAGTGACTTCGCTTGTAAACATAAACGTCTACAGACATACCCAAACACACATATCTGTTTATACATACATCTATACTCATCAGTTTTAAGCATATCACTATAGATTTTCTACAGAGTCAAGAGACAGCAATACAGGTTACGACGGTCCACGGAAGAATACCGCTCCTGTAAACAATGCGATCGAAAATGAAAATAATTAATGAGTGTATATGCTATTACACACGCATGAACATATTATTTAAATGCCTACTAGGTTTCCCGGTGTGACACAACTGGATAGACCTAATTACATATTAAGCTCCTACCTACGCAAAGTACACACACATAAATACACACAAATACACACATATATACATACATTTATACGCGCATATATAAATGCACACAAACATATATATATATATATATATATATATAATATATATATGTATATATATGTGTGTGTGTGCGCGTGTGTGTGTGTGTATGTGAGTGTGTGTATATATATTTCATATATATATATATATATATATATATATATATATACATATATATATATTTCATATATATATATATGTGTGTGTATATATTATATAGTGGAAGCCAATGGCCTAGTGGTTTGAGCAGTGGACTCGCGGTCGAGGGATCGCGGTTTCGATTCTCAGACCGGGGGATGTGTGTGTGAATATAAGCGAAACACCTGAGCTCCACGTTGTTCCGGCAGAAGGTAATGGCTTTCGTCTACTGACTCTTTCGCCACAACTTTTTCTCACTCTTTCCTCCTGTATCTTGCAGCTCACTCGCTACGGACCGGCGTCCCGTCCAGGTGGGCAACCGATACGCCAAGGAAACCGGCCCTTATGAGCCAGGTATAGATCGAAAAGGTATAAACATATTTATATATATGTATACATATAAATATATACTTATATATTATATACAGGTGTATATCTTTTATATGTGTGCGTGTGTGGTAAGAAGCTTGCTTCCCGACTACATGTTTCAGGTTCAGTCCCACTGCATGGTACCTTGGTGCAAGTGCCTTTTACTAAAAGCCTTGAGCCGACCAAAGCCTTACCGTCGGGTTTGGTATAAACTGAAACTGAAAAAAACCCGTAGTATATATGTGTGTGTGTGCATATATATATGCGTATATATCTTTGTGTGTCTCTTTGTGTGTTTTCCCCTCCATCACCTCTTGACAACAGGTGTTGGTGTCTAAGTCCCCGTACCATAGCGATTCATCAAAATGTGGAAGATAGAATGAGCACTAGGCTTTAAAAAATATGTCCTTGGACCGATTTGTTCGACTAAAACCCTTTGAGCCGGTGCTCCAGCATGGCCGCAGTCAAGTGCCTGAAGCAAGTAAAAGAATTAAAGGAATATGTGGACGGAAACTGAAAGAAGCCCGTCGTATATATGTATATGTATATATATATATATGTGTGTGTGTTGTGTGTCTGTAGTTGTCCCCCCAACATCGCTTGACAACCGATGCTAGTGTGTTTACGTCCCCGTAACTTAGCGGTTCAGCAAAAGAGACCGATAGAATAAGTACTAGGCTTAGAAAGAATAAGTCCTGGGGTCGATTTGCTCGACTAAAGGCGGTGCTCCAGCATAGCCGCAGTAAAATGACTGAAACAAGTAAAAGAGTAATACATACATACATACATACATACATACATACATACATACATACATACATACATACATACATACATACGCGGGTCGGCAGCAAAGTTCCGACGCTGGCCAAGATACTCTCATTGATCCAAAGGAGTTTTATTTTTCAGCAGTCTCCCTTGCGCTCCCCACACTTCTTCCATCGGTGTTGCAGTGCTTGTATCCCATTCGTGTTAGTCAAAAATCACATCAGCAGCGGATGAGACGTCATTATCACTAAAATACTGGTTCCCAGCCAATTTTTTTTTTCAGGTTGGGTACCAGTTGATAGTCAGATGGGGCCAAATCAGGAGAATAGGAAGGGTATTTAACCACTTTAAAATCACAGCAGCCATTGAAACCGACACATGTATGCTGGAGCATCGTCCTTCTGAAACGAGACCCCTTTTGCCAGATTTCCTGGACTTTTTGTCTTGATAGCCTTTCGTAGCTGCTCCAGCAAGTTAATACGTTATTCTACATTGATGGTGTGGCCCTTTTGAAGATAGTCAATAAATATAATGCCTTTTGCGACCCAAAAATCTGAAGCCGCGTCACATTCCGTGCAGATGAAACTCCCTCGGCATCTTTACGGCTGGTGAGGAGGGGTATTTCTACTACGTGGGTTGTCTCAGACTGAAGAAACCAAAACTCATCCTGGCTAAGGAAACGTTTCAAGAAAACCATTTGGATTTGTTTCAAACAACGTTAGATTTTTCAGTGGTGTATTTAGCCTGGTGCGCTGTTGATCAGGTGTCACAAGATGTCGCACACACCGAGCAGGAACCTTCGTCATGGCAAGTTCATTGTGCAGAATATTCTCACCTCTCTCACTGGATATGCTAATAGCATTGTTCGTTTGATTTATAGTGAATCGAATGTCATCCATCTCTATGTGATAAACACGATCAATGTTTTCCTCGCTAGCGGTATTTGCAGGACATCCAAACCTTGGGACATCTTCAATATTCCCTTCCCTCTTAAATTCCGTTGCCCACTTTTGCACTGCTGATAAAGCTGGAGCGTCACCCACCCTAATGTAGCATCCATATGAACATGAGTGTCCTCGGGACTGTTTCATTTTATTTTTACGGATACTCGCTAACACTGCGATGCCAAATGTTGTCCATTTTCAAGAGATATCGCCAGTAGTTACATTTGATATCTTCTTTGAGCAGTTGGATATCAGTTTACCCGAAAAAAAAGACATAGTTATTTACATAAAGTGTTGAAATTAATGAATGAAAGTGTTCGCAGCTCTACTATCACGCATTCATACACAGCACATGAACTCTTCAGCTCGCTGTCGAATACATCCTTCAAATTTTTAAATCTATTTATGCGCCCCTTTCAAGCCTAGCCAGGCTCACGGGCCCGGTTTCCCGGTTTCTATGGCGTATGTGTTCCCCCCAGCTGGACGGGACGCCAGTCTATCGCAGCGTTACCCAAGAAGCAGGAAGAAAGAGTGAGAGAAAGTTGGGGCGAAAGAGTACAACAGGGGTCGCCACCCCTCCCTGCCGGGGCCTCGTGGAGATTTAGGTGTTTTCGCTCAATAAACACACACAACGCCCGGTCTAGGAATCGAAACCGCGATCCTCCGACCACGAGTCCGCTGCCCTAACCACTAGGCCATTGCGCTTACACATATCCTTCAAAAACTTCAGTCAAAACAATCATTAGGGGACAGTCATGCTGGAGCACCGAATCGGACCTTTTAGTTAAATTTGTTTGACTAGAACGTCAAAAAAATCGACTCCATATTATATAGGTCTCTTTTGCCCAACCGCTGAATATCTATCTGTCTATATATCTATCTATCTATCTGTCTGTCTATCTATCTACCTATGACTATACTGTTGGATGTTTCCTCCCTTTAAGCTAAGGCTATGCTATAAGATGTAGCATGCTTGGGCTGTTTGTATATGCAGGTTGAAGAAGCAAACATAGAGGACCAAGACGGCTATAAATTTATTAAATATAAAATAGCTATATACAGCTACTTTCAAAAGTACAAACTTCAATAACCACTTCGTGTAATATTTTTACTATGAAAATATAACATTTATTAACGTGAAAGGAAAATTTTGATTGAATTGTGGAAATTAATGCATGAATCCTATGGTTTTCCCTTTCATAACAGCACAGCTTGAAACAAGCTTTCATCGATCGACTGCGTAGGAAATTAATAGAATAACTACGCAAAACGTACGTATGCACGCATATGTCTGCTTGTATGTATATATGTAAGGCTATATGAGTATATATCTATAAGATGTGTACGTGCGTGCCTCTGTGTGTGTGTGTGTATGTACATGAACTTGCGACAGGATTAGTGTAAACAGTGTAAAATACATCAGAGCAGCCCAACACAGAACAAAAAGCGGAAAACAAATAAGGAAAAGGAAATATATATAGATAACTAACTCACTAAATTCATTAGATCTAGCAAAACATGATTGAACAGCGGTGTAACACATAAACTCATAAACATGAATGAACCGGTTGTTTCAGATATGTCTACATGAATACATAGAAAGGCGTGTGTGTGTATGTGTGTGTGTGTGTATATACATACTTACACATATATATATATATATATATATATATATATATATATATATATATATATATATATATACACACATATATATAAATAATATATATACATATATATATATATACATATATATATATACATATATGTATACATATATATATATATAATATATATATATATATATATATACATACATATCCACACACATATTCATATATACATACATATATACATATATATATATATATATGTATATATATATATATATATATATATATATAATATGTATATATATATATATATTGCTGTATCTGTTTGTACGTGCTTGGTTGTATATACAATTTTCTGCCGCATATTAGCATGCCTTACATCTACTTATATCCCAGGCCTTTAATAACAATAACAGCAATAACAATATTAATAATAATAACAACAATCATATTAATAATAATAATAATAATAATAATAATAATAATAATAACAATAAATAATAATAATAATAATAATAATAATAATAGTAATAGTAATAATCATTGTGATGGTGATGATGATTATTATCACCATCATGGAAAATTATTAATAAGTGTATTAATAAATAAAACGGATGATGATGATAATAATGATAACGATAATTTGTATTATTTTTATTATTATTATCATTATTATTATTATTATAATCGTTATTATTATTATTATATTATTATTATTATTAGTAGTAGTAGTAGTAGTAGTAGTAGTAGTAGTACTTGTAGTGGTGGTGGTAGTTGTAGTGGTGGTAGTAGTAGTGGCGGCGGTGGTGTGCGGCAGTAGTATTTGTAGTAGTATTTGTAGTAGTATTTGTATATATATATATATATATATATATATATATATACATATATATATATATATATTCATCATCATCATCATCATTATCCTTATTATTATTAGCATTATTATTGTTCTTGCTGTTATCATGACTACAACATCAACAACAAATAGTAATAATAATGAGAGTAATTATAAAGCTATGAAACAGATAACGCGATACATCAAATGGAACGAACAAACAAATCAAAGTACCGATTGAAATTAGTAAGTGTTTAATGGAGAGCGAAAAACATTGTTCAAAATATCATATGAATACTATAGCGCAAAATCAAACGTAGATATATATATATATATATATAAGTGAATAAATAAATAAGCAAACAGCAAAACATATTAACACAGCGTTTATTTATAGTCTTAAATTAGATGATAAAGAGTAAATTTTACGACTTCTAATCGTGCAGTCAATCAGTCGTGACGTAGTTTATATTATTTTGTTAGACGAATATCGATAGATTTAACATATTTATATATATATATATATATGAACAAATAGCTTTCACAACGTTCCCAATAGTGCTAACCGTTGTTATAATATTTATTATACTTATTATTTGAAAGACTAAAATGATAAAAATTTCGGAATGCTTATTTGTATTGTCATAGTAATATGTTTGATGTTGTACCTCTTCGGTGGTTATTCGAATTTTGTTTCTTTTTTTTTTTTTGTCTTTCATTTTCCTTTGCATTAGACCTTTGCGTGAATATATATATTTATTATATATGGGAATATATATATTTTCTATATATATATAAGATATATATATATATTATATATATAATATATATATATATATATATATATATTATATATATATATTATATATATTCATATATATATATTATATAATATATATATATATTATATTATATATATATACATATATATATATATTATATATATAATATATATATATATATATATATTTATTTATTTATGTATATATAATATATATGATGTATATATATATTCTTTTTTTAGTTTATTTTTTTAACGTTTGCCTTTCTGTTTTACATGCAGTCATTATGGCCTACAATGGGACATGATATTGAGACAGATACACATGTAGATAAACGAGAAAATCAATGAATTTAACATGTAGCGATAAAGGAACGTTGAAAGAGAAACTAACAAATCGGCATGTGTATGGATATGTGTATGAGGTGTCGATGAGGTGGCCGAGTGGTTAAGGCGAGGGACAGCTAATCCGTTGGGATATACCCGCGTGAGTTCGTATCTCATCCTCGTCGGTTTCTTTATAGGCTCAGGAGTGGCTGTGTGGTAAGTAGCTTGCTTACCAACCACGTAGTTACGGATTCAGACTAACTGCGTGGCACCTTGGAAGTGTCTTCTACTATAACCTCGTGTCGACCAAACCTTGTGAGTGGATTTGGTAGACGGAAACTGAAAGATGCCCGTCGTATATATGTATATGTGTGTATGTGTGTATATACATATATATATGTGTTGTGTGTGTGTGTGCGTGTGTGTGTGTGTGTGCGTGTGTGTGTGTGTGCGTTTGTGTTTGCGTCTCTGTGTTTGTCCTCCAACATCGCTTGACAACCGATGGTGGTGTGTTTACGTCCCCGTAACTTATCGGTTCGGCAAAAGCGACCGATAGAATAAGTCCTGGGGGGAGGGGTCGATTTGCTCGACTAAAGGTGGTGCTCCAGCATGGCCACAGTCTAATGACTGAAACAAGTAAAAAGGTAAAAGAGAAAAGAGATATAATAATATATAATATATATATGTGATATATAAATATATATATTATATATATATACACATACTACATATATATATATATATAATATATAATATATATATATATATACATGCATACATATATATTATACATATATATATATACATACCATCATATATATATATATATATAAATATTATATATATATTATATATATATATAGATATATATAAGAACACAGGCAACAGGTTGCTTGACCGCATACCGAAAAAGTAGAATAGCAGTCAAGAATGCTCATTTCTATTTTCCACAAGTGGGGCTCCACACACGACATACCCTGCATTCACATTATACTGAACTTTACAGAAGTTCCTACCGTTAATCGGCTATATTTACATACCGAATTCTACCAGTAAATAATAGAAATTATTTACTCTTATTATTATATTATATATATATATATATATATATTATATATGTGCCTGTTTTTTCGTCTGTTATTCTATATGTGTGGTGGGGTTGTGTGCATCGAGTAGAATACCTTGCGGTGTTCTGACACTTCCCGATCTGGAATGAAGTGAGCATTTTTACTTAACATATTCTTCAGACTAAATAAATAAATTACTGTTCCGATAGTAGGATGCGAATTTGCGGAGGAAGGGCAGAGAACAACAAGTGAGTAGCATTATAACTCATGAATGTTAATCTATAAATACTCATACGAATACTTTAAGTACTTCTATTTACATTTTCTATTTACAATTTCTGTGGATGACTTTCAGAGAGAATATTTTTTACAAATTTGTATGAAATATTTTATGCAGATAGGAAGAATTCCCATGTAGTATCCTGTGGTGAATTTATGAATCAGATTTGAATCTTCTTAAATGTAAAAAAACAAAAGGAAAGGATTGTTGTATGGGATATATTGGCGAGTTTTATTTCTGGGTGTTACTTTATATAGAATATGGAGTGGCAGTGTTGTGTGTTATCTGTAAATCCATATAAAAGATTTCTATCAATGGATATGTGTCGCTTCAGGAATAGGTTAACTGTAGGTCAGCGCATCACATTATGTGCTTGCGTTCTTTTGGTCTGTGCGTTGCAGCACACATATAAATGCACACGCACAAATACATACACATGCACATACGAATACACAAATTTACCTCATCTCTCTCCCATTCTTTCCCTCCCTCTCTTTCCCTGTATATATATGTGTGTGTGTGTGTGTCTGTTTATATATATATATATATATATATATATATTATATAAAAGGGCTTAGTAAAATAAATTACTTTGCCGCATACTGAACTCATTAGAAATAGTAGCTAAAAAAACTTTTTTAAAACTATTTCTAATACTTAAAGAAAACCTCTCTCATATAGTGTTTGCTCAATTCAACTCACGAAAGTATGGGGGAAAAGACATTAAAAAATCAAATGCAAAGGTTATTTGAGAACGTACGTTTCAAGATTAGTCAACTCGACATTCTATCATCAGCTCAGAACTCCTTGGTTTGGATTTGAAAACACTGAAAGTGGGAGCATACCCTTTCGGCTTCTTATCGCTTCTGAAGATCTGCTCGAAACTAACAGTGCCAGCAAACTCAAATATGCAAGCGAAGAATTTCTGCTCTCCCCTTTCCACCCAGCGGGTTAAAATCAGTAAACACTATGCTTTTTTCGGTAAAATCCGAGGCATTAAATAGAGAGAGATGAATTATAATTTCAACAATTGAGGGTAAAATTAATTAATTATTAATCAATTTCACCAAGTATTCAGTATGCAAAGGGTCATTTAAGGCGAATTCAAATTATTACATTATATAAAAGGGCTTAGTAAAATAAATTACTTTGCCGCATACTGAACTCATTAGAAATAGTAGCCAAAAAAACTTTTTTAAAACTATTTCTAATACTTAAAGAAAACCTCTCTCATATAGTGTTTGCTCAATTCAACTCACGAAAGTATGGGGGTAAAGACATTAAAAAATCAAATGCATAGTGTTTACTGATTTTAACCCACGCTGGTGGAAAGGGGAGAGCAGAAATTCTTCGCTTGCATATTTGAGTTTGCTGGCACTGTTAGTTTCGAGCAGATCTTCAGAAGCGATAAGAAGCCGAAAGGGTATGCTCCCACTTTCAGTGTTTTCAAATCCAAACCAAGGAGTTCTGAGCTGATGATAGAAATGTCGAGTTGACTAATCTTGAAACGTACGTTCTCAAATAACCTTTGCATTTGATTTTTTAATGTCTTTACCCCCATACTTTCGTGAGTTGAATTGAGCAAACACTATATGAGAGACGTTTTCTTTAAGTATTAGAATAGTTTTAAAAAAGTTTTTTAGCTACTATTTCTAATGAGTTCAGTATGCGGCAAAGTAATTTATTTTACTAAGCCCTTTTATATAATGTAATAATTTGAATTCGCCTTAAATGGTCCCTTTGCATACTGAATACTTGGTGAAATTGATTAATATTAATTAATTTTACCCTCAATTGTTGAAATATATATATTATATAATATATATATATATATAATATATATATATATATATCCATGAATATATGTGTGTGTATCCGTGTGCCTGTATGTGTACGTGTGTATACACACGTGCGTGCACATCACACGCGCACATATATATATGTATGCGTATGTGTATATATATGTACATACATATTTAATATGCATATGTGCAAGTGGGTGTCAACCTTTGTGTTTTTGCATATGCTTCAGTTGGAGATAACAACGTAACCTCTGTAATGAACTACATTTATCGTATATTTGACTTGACTTTGAGCGAATAGAGCCATTTCCTAAGATTTGTTTCTGTCTTTCTCTTGCATGAATTCCCACATCACCATACGTTATTTATACGTCAGCTAAAATCACTTTATCCAAAATTAAAGCTATTTTGGCAAAACTTTTTATACACCATCACTGCAATGCACATTTATATGATCAATTCAACGTCCAGTAACAGATCTTTTCATATGAAATGATCAAAAGTCTTTCATATAGTATCAAACTGTATCCCAATATGCGTCATAGAAATCTTGATAACCTCCTTGGTAAATATGTTTTTTTGCAAACAATTTCACGCATCGAAATTGGAACTACTAATATGATTCCATTACTGTTTTTATTATAGTTCTAGAAGATTAATCCGATGTCAGAAGTAAATTGAACATGAAATATACTAACAATATTTTTCTATAAATCTGTTATATAGTTATTATAATTAGAATTACATAAAAGAACTCTTGTTCATACCGAACTCTATAAAGTAATATCAATGAACAATTAATTAACAGTTAGGAGCGAGTTTTAAGGTGTATTACACATTTGATGTAGATTTATTTGGTGCAGATGTGTTAAAGCTGGTCTATCCGATTAGTCTGAACATTTGAGAATATAGCGAAATATAGGAAAAGAATAGACATCAACTTTAGAACACTTCACTACTGGTTAGTAGTAACATAATCTACTTTTCGTAATTATCAAAAACAAAGAGATTAGAGTTAAAGCTGCTACATTTCTTAGATTCGATTGCAAGCAAGGATAGGTTTCTGGTCTGTAATGAATAAGATATATCACAAATTAAATTATAAAGAAAAGTTTCTGTTTTAAAATGTAACATTCAGAAAATGATAGAAAATTAAGAAAATTAGTGTGTAAATATAAGTATACTAGTCCCTTAATATTTGATATTCGTTATTTCATCTATTCAATAAGACAATCAATACTTCATTTCATTTTACACTATATATACTATTTATACTATATATTCTATATTCTACATTAATATTATAAACAATATAGATAAAACATAAAAAACAGACAGAGTTTGAATTCCTTTGAATAATATATATACGTATTTATATACACGTATATAGATAGATAGATAGATAGATAGATAGATAGATAGATAGATAGAGAGATATGTGTGTATATATATATATATATATATTTATATATCTATATATGCATGCATATAGGTATATATCTATGTATATGTGTGTATATATCTGTGTGTATTGTCGGGTTATCTTGAGGTAATCAACAATATCTTATCTAAAGATTTAATGGAATAATAGCCAACATACTGAATGTAGTAAGAACAGTAAAATCTGATACGGATGCTGACTTAGTTGCACAACTTAAAAGTACTTATTCAACAAATATCAAGTTCACATATACAGAAAGAGAAACTGTAGCGGTTTATAAATTTCTATAGGTATTCTAGTTACAGAACTGATTTCATCTGTTCATACAGAAAATATAAAATTAAAATATAAATTTAAAACAATAAAAATAAATAAATAATAAACAAATCATTGGAGAAATTACATCAAATCTACCACGATGCCTTTTAATCAGCAAGTTATTCCTGGGGCTTCTTTCACAAAATGAAAGCGACGTGCACAGGGAGTTTGTAATATAACTGGAACTCCATCGGTTACGACGATGAGTGTTCCAGCTGATCCGATCAACGGAACAACCTACGCGTGAAGTTAACGTGCAAGTAGCTGAGCCCTACACAAACACGAGCATCCGTCAGGGCAGGTTCATAGAACGTCACATGGCTGGCCCTTTGAATAACAGGTGCAACTTATTATTACCAGCTGACAGGAGTGAGGAAACGGGAAATGAAGTGCCTTGTTCAACGACACAACGAACTATCGGGAATCGAACTCACGACCCCACGATGGTGAGGCAAATAACTTAACCAAGAGGCCACGCGCCTTCACAACGCATGTATTATGGTTTCAAATTTTGGCACGGGACCGGCAAGTTCGAGGGATGTGTAAGTCGATTACATCGACCCTAGTGTACTTATTTTATCGACCCTAGGTACTTATGTTATCAACACTGAGAAGACGAAAAACAATGTTGTCCTCACCGACATTTGAACTCAGAACCTAACGATTCTGTGCTAACGATTCTGGCAGCTTGTCACCTGATACAAATCTAAATAAAATAGTAATGGAATGTTGATGGAAGGTACTGGGGACATAGAAACTTCGGTTACCACGTTTCTTTTACTTTCTTTTTAAATTTAAGAATTTTAAAGAGATTTATATACCATAAGGCGTAGGAGTGGCTGTGTGGTAAAGTAGCTTTCTTAGCAACCACATGGTTCCGGGTTCAGTCCCGCTGCGTGGCACCTTTGGCAAGTGTTTTCTACTATAGCCTCAGGCCGACCAAAGCCTTGTGAGTGGATTTGGTAGACGCAAACTGAAAGGAGCCCGTCGTATATATATATGTGTGTGTGTGTGTGTGTGTGTGTGGTGTGTGTGTGTGTGTGTGTGTATGCATGTGTGTGTATATGTTTGTGTGTCTGTGTTTGTCCCCCCAACATCGCTTGACAACCGATGCTGGTGTCTTTACGTCTCCATAACTTAGCGGTTCGGCAAAAGAGTTAGATAGAATAAGTACTAGGCTTACAAAGTAATAAGTCCTGGGGCTCGATTTGACCAGCTAAAGGCGATGCTCTAGCATGGCCACAGTCAAATGACTGAAACAAGTAAAAGAGTGAAGAGTATGATATCGTTCATCTTTATAATTTGATTGCTTCAGAAAAAAACATTTATGTGATTTCAAATTATTTCTAACGCTGACAGCGCCAGGAATGATTTCATTTTGCATTACCGAATATGTCATTACTGTAATATAGACATTTTGACGGAAGAGTATACCATCTGTTCTTCAGGGGTTATTTCAGCAGAAAGAGGCACTTCAAGACAGATACAAACTAATGTCTACTTTGACGATATTGTTAAGATACTAATTTAGCAGAAAGGAGCCTTACAAGAGCCTCATGAGCTAACAGTCATTTTGGCTACATTCTTGAAATGCTATTTAAGCAGAAATCCGTATTTCAAGAGCCATACAAGCTAATGGCTACTTTGGCTACATTCCTATCTTCACCAACAAAGCGTGAGTCTTCGTTTATAACACTTGCAAGAATTGGCATGACCTCTGATCCGATCCAAAATCGAAAAGGTGAACATCAACTAACCTTCAATGTTTTCGAAAACAACAGAACAAATGATACTGACATGAAGAAAGTCTTTCTAATTTCTTTCAAAGCTTACTCGCTCATATTAACTTGTTAAATTTTATAAATATATGTGTTTAAATTATAACAAATAATAATGATGAATTTTACGACTCGCTTACGTGAGATGTTTCTGTTAAGGGAGATCATACCATTCATGATCGATGGTGGATATGGGAACCAAGGTATTTCTACCCATGGCAATTCCCTTTATTTTGTAACATTATAGCTATAACTCTAATATACATTGTGTAATATACTTGATTTATGGTGCTAAGATGTGATCTGAATGAAATTTGTTTGCTATTTCTTGCAGTTGTGGCCAGCACGTCGATGCTGGGGTTGCTGACAATATTTATATTTACAGATGTAGTGGATTAGGTACGGAGATACGTTCTATTGTCTGACGTTTGTTAGTAACAAACAAGTTTCGCTTTTGTTTATTTGATTTAAATAATTACATTTCTGTATCATTGATTGTGTGTAAACAAAATTTCTTTTTTATCATCAAATATCAATAGCAATATCTCTAAATCTTGGATCCATAAATCCCAAGTGGCTTACCGCCTCGTCTGTCTGGTCAGGAATATCAAAATGTTCATTATCAGCACTTCATCTAACGGATTTTAATTAGGATATTTTTCGTTATTCTAGTCGATTAAATTTTGCAGGAAATATATATTTTGGAAAACGAAAAACGGTTATATATTGAACTGATAAACATTATAGTCATTTCAGATAATTTTTACGTGAAATCTAATTAAATAATAACCAGCCATGTGCATGCATTGATACCGATATATAAGTGTACAAATATAAATTGATGAATGCCTACCCCACTTCACACACACACACATACACTCATGGACATATTTGTGGACCCAGGAAAAACGAGCTTCCACCAACAATTCTGCCTATATATCTATGCACACCTTTCAATGCCGTGTATGCCATAAGGTCTGTAGATCTAACAGACATTTTAAGATCCAATAAGATCAGAACTTAACTCCAGCGCTTAGTGGTCCAGATCGGATATGCAATCTATGTGGATGTCTAATCAATACATTGTCTGGTTTAAAAAGCCACATCAGACGCCATGATGGATCTAAAGTATATGTACAAGAAATGGTCAGACTCCATAAGGAGTAGACAACCACCACATATATATACACACACATAAATATATATGTGTGTGTGTACGCATGTATATACATATAAATATGCATGCATGTATATATATATATTTATCTTTATATATAAAAGTCAAGTTGTATGTCTGCCTCCTACGATTTAGATTCCTAACTACTCCCACATTTTGCGGTGCAGTTTAACCAAAACCGGGTATCTTATAGTCGTGATTCATATCGACCCCTTTCTGGGTATTAGCGCGCGTCTACGATTTTTATAAAAAATTACCATCATTTTTTTCCATTTTAATGCATTTTTTCGCTATTATATAAAGGGAAGTAACTCTCTAAAAATGTCTACGATGAGTCAACGATTTTTTAAAAAAATTACCATAATTTCTTTTCCATTTTTAATGCATTTTTTTGCTATTTTGGGGCTATAACTCTCTAAAAATGCTTATATAGTTATTTCCCTTACAAACCCGAGCAACGCCGGGCGATACTGCTAGTATATATATACAGAGAGAGAAAATTAAAATAAGCAAGAAGGATAGCCAGAGGTAATGCAGTACGATCGTTTCACGCAACTCCTTTTAATTGAACTATGCAACTATTACATCAATTTAAATGCAGAGCAATCCCCAGCTGCACAAAGACATAGAATTTAATTAAATTAAAACAGATGGGCACATTGGTATAATTTTACGTAAAATCTCCAAGAAGCTAAGGAGATAGACAAAGAACATGCTGCCTTCACTTCAGCTTTGAAGCTACTAGTAGCTTCTAACTCCTCTTTCAAGTAAACAGGTGTATATTGTACCCTAACACAGACACACGCAAACACACACACATACAAACACACACATACACAAACACACACACACACACACACACACACACACACACACACACACACACACACACACACACACATATATATATATATATATATATACACACACATTTGTGGACCCAGGAAAAACGAGCTTCCACCAACAATTCTGCCTATATATCTATGCACACCTTTCAATGCCGTGTATGCCATAAGGTCTGTAGATCTAACAGACATTTTAAGATTCAATAAGATCAGTATATATATATATACTCCCATATCTCGGTACTTCGGATTAAAAGAGAGGGAACATCGGTTCGATGAAGCAGATTGTCCGTAGGTACCGACACTAAGGTTACTTTGCGTTGGGAGTGGCTAATATAAACAATTGCATTACGAAAGACAGAGGAATAAATAGAGTACTGTGCTTTTAATGAAGCACAATATCCAATTTGAAAGTGAAAAATACCTGTACACTGTAAATATACACTTATAATAAAGTGAGTTCAACATTTTTTAGATTTAATATCAGGTTCCAGATTTTGTCCGCTGCTTCCGTATTCCGTTAAAGGTAGGTCCGTACTAACGACCTACCTTTAACCTATATATACCTGTATGTATATATATATATATATATATATATATGTGTGTGTGTGGTGTGTGTGTGTGTGTGTGTGTGTGTGTGTGTGCGCGCGCGCGCGTGGGTGTGTGTATACTCTCTTTTACTCTTTTACTTGTTTCAGTCATTTGACTGTGGCCATGCTGGAGCACCGCCTTAAGTCGAGAAAATCGAACCTCGAACCTTTGTAAGCCTAGTACTTATTCTATCGGTCTCTTTTGCCGAACCGCTAAGTTACCGGGACGTAAACACACCAGCATCGGTTGTCAAGCGATGTTGCGGGGGGTGACAAACACAGACACACACACATACATATATATATACATATATCCGACGGGCTTCTTACAGTTTCGATCTACCAAATCCACTCACAAGGCTTTGGTCGGTCCGAGGCTATAGTAGAAGACACTTGCCCAAGGTGCCACGCAGTGGGGCTGAATCCGGAACCATGTGGTTGATAAGCAAGCTACTTACCACACTGCCACTCCTACAAGTCTGAAATTAAAGATGCGAAGTTGTGTCTTCACATGAAAATGATTTTTATATAGAAAAAATATTTATTGTGCAAGCTCTTTCAAAGTGTATTTCACCTGAATAAATATTAGTTTATTTTTGCACAAGAAATGTTATACCGAACAAAAAATAAAAAAAGATACAGTCGCATTTCACTAACTAGTTTACGCATTCTTTTGCAGCTTACGTCTAACGTTCGTTTGTCAATGCAATTTTTAGCATATGTGGTGGAATAAAATCGTGACATTAATTTTAAACAGAAATATCTTAGAGGTAATTTTCAGTGCAAGGGACGTAACTGTTAGTCTGCATGCGTTGTGTGTTTTTGTTTTGCCTTCATCTTTTTTTTATATAAAGCCACAACTGCTTGGTATTATTTTCCGGAAATTATATTTTGAATTAAACAGAACAAAGAGAGTTTCTCTTTTATTCTGAGAGGAAGGATGTTTAATTTAGATATCAGATAAAAGTTTGAAGTAACGGATCTCTGTTTTGACGAAAAAGAGCTAACTGCACCCAAAATGCGTTTGGTCAATGGCAACATTTTGTTTTTGATTCAGAATAAATGAATATAGACTGTGATGTATGCTAATTACTGCAGATTATGGTTGGTATTTTTTTTTACTAAACTACATATCAGCATTGTTTCTTTGTTTTTCAGTGCCTGACTCGCCACATTAATCGAATGGGAAAACGGAATAGTTTTTTGTAAGACCTGTCTCCTAAATTTCATTATACATTGACTCAGGGAAATTTTCCCTATATATGCCTCCGGGATAATTGTCATACCTATTAGACTACTGTAGAGAGCTCTTGTCAACCTTTGCATGCTATAATTTACATGAAGTTGCTTTTAACATTTAAAGCACGACCCTCTTTGAAGTACAGTTCAGAGGTTCCGTATAGATAGCTTCATAGTCTACAGTTTGTCGGTGAAAAAGTGAGTTCAAATTCCGCCGAGGTCGACTTTGCCTTTCATCCTTTCGGGGTCGATAAATTAAGTACCTGTTGCGTACTGAGATTGATGTAATCGACTCGCCTGCTCCCTAAAAATATTTTCGAGTCTTATGCCTAGAGTAGAAAAGATTAACTCTCCTACCTCCTTCACACTCTATTTCTCGCTCAACGAGCATCTATTGGTCTATCAATATTGTACGATAATTGTGTATCTTTTACGCTGAGGTTATATCCTTTGCCCATTGTATCCACCAGTCTGTGTACCGCCTAAACATTCTATTTCACACTGTCTGTGTACCGCCTACACATTCTATTTCACACTGTTTGTGTATGTTTTTCACATCTCTCATTTATGTAACATTATCTGCCTATCTTTTTCCCACTCCTTCTCCTGGTCTATTACATCCATTTCAGTATATCATCACAGTTGACAGTTTCACTTAATGAAGTTTTGTGTCTATTTGGTTCTCCGTATTTTTTTTTGTTTTTATAATTTCACTTCTTCCTACAAGGAAGGAGAGCAAGTTCCTAACAAAGAAACAGACCTGTATCGTTTATTTGGCTAACAAAACCAATAAATGTTAAATGTTGAACTTTAAAAATTTATTGCGTATGTTTTTTTTTACTGTTCACTTTACAGACTGTATTTGTAAAGTGCATGTTAGCTAGTCTCTTTCTTTACGAGAAAAAAAATATCTTTAGCTAATCCGGATTGTCATTTACTAGCATAACCAACTGCACCGAATAATTATCAGTGTAAATGTCAATGTGGAATCAGCTTCGGGTTTTGAAGCATTTCTTCTTAACTAATACACGTTTCACTGACTTTTGAAAAACTGTTCACATCTGCAAGGCAGCTGCTTTCTACGTCTAATATCTTCTTTTTTCTTCTCTCAAGTTATCTTACTTGTTATTATTTACGTTTGCCAGAACTTTTGATGAGAATGTTTAACCAATATTCCACATGTTGATACTTATGTGTGCTTACTATCAAGAGCATTGCATTTGTTCCTCTCTTTCTATCTTTCTCTGCCTCCGTCTCTCTCTTTCTCTGTCTCTGTATCTCTCTTTTTCTCACTCTTGTACATATATACATACACACACCCATATATATTTATATATCTACATCTAAATTTATTTACATATCTATGTATATCTCTATCTATGTCTATATGCATACAAGGCGCAGCAATGGCTGTGTCGTAAGTAGCTTTCTTGCCAACCACATGATTCTGGGTTCTGTCCCATTGCGTGGCACCTTGGGCAAGTGTCTTCTACTATAGCATTGGGCCGACCAAAGTCTTGTGAGTGGATTTGGTAGACAGAAACTGAAAGAAACCCGTATATGTGTATATGTATATACACACAAACACACACACACACACACATATATATATATATATACGACGGGATTCTTTCAGTTTCCATCTACCAAATCCATTCACAAGGCTTTGGTCGGCCCTAGGCTATAGTAGAAGACACTTGCCCAACGTGCAAAGCTACTTACCACACAGCCATTCCTGCGCCTACACACACACACACACGCACACGCACACACACACCAAGCATATATATATATATATATACATATATATATATATATATATATATATATATATATATATATATATATATATATATATATATATATATATATATATATTTCCCACCAGGTAATATTTTTCTTTTCTTTACTCATAATAACATTATACTACAATTAGAGGTAGCGCTTTGATGGCAAATTATTTTTCGGAGGGTTTGAAGCCGCTAATGACAGACGTTAGCGACGTTTATAACTAACTTATCTGTGTAGTTGTTCATCTAAACTGAATTACTGAACGTTTTCTTCAACAATTTTGCCGACTTAAGAAAGTCCACATCAGTAAGCGATTCCATATTTTTTACTGTTATAGTTAAAAGAAACACCCCCACACCAGCTTAGTATTAGACGAACCGGATTGTAAAACTAATTCGAATTGTGTGAGATTTCGCTCTAATAATCATGGCAACAACGACAGTTATCTAAGACAGATTAACTTGTGAGTTATCTAAGACAGATTAAGTATTCTTATCACTACATCTCTGTACTGAAATCTAGATGTACACTGGTGCTATGGAAAAGCTTCTAGAGAGCCAGTTATATGAAGTGGCTAAAACTATTGAGGTAAAGCTTACTCAAATTTTCGTACAACACCTTCTTTGTGGTAACGAGGGAAAGAAGAGTCTTCTGTTCTCTATTAAATTCTACAAGATCCAACTATATATCCTTTAAATTTCTAAAAGATCTGGCACCGCACATTTTTATTGTCTTAAATTTCATGATAATCTGTAGTGCGTGAAATAAGAATGTCAAGTCCGCAGCAGACTCCCACGAAAGAAGATAGTATTCATTTCTTTCTTCCTTCCTTTCTTTCTTTCATCCTTTTTTTCTTTATTTCTTCCCCTTTCTTTTTCTTTTTCTTTTTGTCATCTCAGAAATGCCATTTTAGTTATATTTTACGTTGCATTTATATTCTTATGTTCCAATAATCTACGTTTGATCCATCTATCTCAAATATATTTGTCTTTATTGGAGGCATTCTTTTTTTTTTTACTTTCTCAAACTAATTCGAATTGTTCTGTCTCTCACTGTTGTATCATTCCCACTTGGTAATAATTGTCTGTCTTAACCTTTAGCTGTACACAACACACATTGATTGATGATTTTTCTCTTCTGTGTAGTAATAACTTCTCGATGGTTTCGTGCTCCAAGATTGCATGTCAGTAACACTCAAAGTGAGATGTTACGAGCTTGTCAGTACTGCAAGCCAGTTTTTTGGTGAGATATATTATCTCTATGGACTGATGTTTTCGGTGCAAGTAAAAAACATTCACCTTTCTGAGTAAACTTCTCTGTTTGTCGTTGTTGTTGTTGTTGATGTTGCTGTTTGTTGTTTTATATTAAGAGTTTTTTCCAATTTTCCTTCGAAATAGATACGGATCATCCTTTATTAGGTGTCACTCATTAGCAATCGTAATTTTGTTTTTATTTTCCTGAACGCAAACACGTGATACTTGTGTGTGTGTGTGCATGCGTGTGGTGTGTTGGTGTGTGTGTGTGTGTGTGCATATATATATATATATATATATATATATAATATAAATAAGAAAATGGAGAAACAATTTAGTTGTTTCATCAGCTTTCGGATATTAGAATGTTGACTTATTTATTTAACAAAGACGAGAACCTTAATAACATACATATATACATTATAATTCAATACATATAAGATAAGAATACAATTATAAAAATCTTAATATAAATTATTGAAATCATTAAACTCACTCTTATAACTGTTTCATATATATACATATACATACATACATACATACATACATATATATATATATATTATATATATATATATATATATATATATATATATGGCGTGTACTGGTACACCGGCGATTATAATTAATTTTATTGTATCGCATTTATCTTGTTTACATATTCTCTCGATAAATTTCTGACGTTAGACGATATACCACAATCCCCTATTTTGTCGGGTTTGTTCTGATCTGCGCAGTGTTTTGAATAGTTTAGAAAGAGCATTCGATAGACGCACATGGGTCTATTGATATGGTTTCCCTTCATAACAGGAATCCTACTGAAGAGCCAGCCTGAGTAAATAAATACTATTTTTATTACTGAATTTGGCGAAACTGCAGTATAAGAAAGTTTAAGTTGTAAAAGTTTTTAATTTTCATCATCTCACTAAATTTATCCAGCTATTTTGTGTCTCAGTGCACTCTTCGCCTTGAATGTAATGATATAGTATAATATATGGCGTGTACTGGTACACCGGCGATTATAATTAATTTTATTGTATCGCATTTATCTTTGTTTACATATTCTTTCGATAAATGTCTGACCGTTAGACGATATACCACAATCCCCTATTTTGTGGGTTTGTTCTGAGTTGCCAGTGTTTTTGAATAGTTTAGAAAGAGCATTTCGATAGACGCACATGGGTCTATTGATATGTCTTCACTTCATTAACAGGAATCTTATGAAGAGCCAGCCTGAGTAAATAAATACTAGTTTTATTACTGAATTGGCGAAACTGCAGTATAAGAAAAGTTAAGTTGTAAAAGTTTTTACTTTTCATCTCACTAAATTATCCAGCTATTGTGTATCTAGTGCACTCTTCGTCGCCTTGAATGTATGAATATGTATAATATATGGCGTGTACTGGTACACCGGCGATTTAATTAATTTTACTTGTATCGCATTTATCTTGTTTAATATATAGATATATATATATAATATATATATATATATATATAGATAGATAGATAGATAGATGATGATAGATAGATAGATAGATAGATAGATCAGATAGATAGATATAGATAGATATATATAGATATATATATATCGAATAGATAGATAGATGATAGATAGATAGATAGATAGATAGATAGATAGATAGATAGATAGATAGATAGATATAGATAGATATATATAGATATATATAGATAGATAGATAGATGATAGATAGATAGATACACATACATGCATGTACGTTTTTATTCTTTTACTTGTTCCAGTTATTTGACTGCGGCAATGCTGGTGCACCACCTTGAGATGCGGTCATACTGGTGTACTGCCTTGTAAACGTATATATGTAAGTTTGTGTGAGTAAGTGCATCTATGCAATTATTTTATGCATGCGCGCGCGCGTATGTATTAACGACACCAGATATTCTCATTTCGGATTGTTGTAGATAACATTAAAGGTGGATCTCTTTATCTATCTCCAGCTGTTTCCTTTTAGCGTACCGTGTGTTTTATAAGTTTCTCTTTCTGTTATTCTATTAGTTTTGAAGCTGTTGTGGTATTTTATTGCGTTTTTATCACTTTTTTGTTTGTTCGATAATTTGCAGGTGTGGTTTACAATATTTTCCTGTTGGAGTTGTATCCGTTTCCATTGTGGTTTCAGGTGTCGTCGCTGCTTGTTTTGTGGTTGTGGTTGTGGTTGTTATGACAAATGGCACGTAGGCTGTTTGTTGGCATTCTCTCTTATCGAGAACTTCGTCTAGGCAACGTGTCGGCTCTGGAGAATGGATTGACCTGTCACGTCCATGCTTCACTGCTTCGAATTCTTCGAATTTCCATCCCTCTGAATCACTTGCATCAATAAGAGAAAAATCAGACACAGGAAGGAAAGCAAGTAGATATGTGTCGGTGCACATGTTTTTCTTACATTTTAGCTAGGACTCCTTACGGCGCTCTCTTTGTCGTTCGTATCGACGTTAATCGTTCACAGCGTATTGCGCTTTGCTATTTCTAGCCCCATTGATTGTTTCTGTAACTGTAGCATAGGCAGAAAATTGAGAAACAAAACCATTACCCTCTCACATTGCATCTCTATAATCTACATGGCGTCCAATACAGCTTCAGTTATTTCTGAACCTTCGCCAGAGTGTGGCTAACAATTTTTTTTTCATATTGACTATATTTTACATTTTGAAATTTTTTATTCACTTTCTGGCCAAATTAAAAAATGGATCATATAATTCATATGGATCAAGTAAAATACCATTTTTGTAAACCAGAGATTGTTCAGTCAAGGATTTTTATCTCAAGGCTGTCTTCTTTTTTCTTTTACTTTACAGTGGAAAGAAAAAGTAGTGGTTTTTGGTGGTGGTGACGGGGATCAATATGTGTATTGCTTTTATATTGCAGTACCATGATATTGCTCTCTACGCATTGATAGGGCCCATGGTAAAACAGTGGCATTACTTGTAGTGGTGGTGGTCATGGTTGTGTTGGTCGTGGTCCTCGTAGTCGCTATCACTATCGTCGCAGCAGAGGGTTATGCAGTTGATGTGTTGCTCTTGTTGTTGTCAAACTCCGCTGGATTCGACCTCCGAACCTCAACTTTGATTGCAACTCGAAACTCTACATTAGATTACCGCCCAGATTATATTGCCAACCCTATATTAGTAAACAAGTGTTCTTCAGTTTGAAGAAAGCAATATATGACAGAAAGAAGATTTGACTGTTACTTTTAACATGTCGTCTGACTACCTGCATCTTCGCTCATTGGTTCGTTCTCAATCTCCTTTTTCTCACTATATAGGATTTACCTGCCACGCCCATTAATACCCTTAATAATATCACACACATCGTTGTTTAATCGAACTTCAATTATAAAACTCATTGATTTCCCCTAGTGTCATACACTCATTTTATTTGTCGTAGTTCCCCGTCTACAATAACATCATTCTATGTTTTCTCCAAAGGTCTATCTACCTACTAATAAACAAAATAGAAGTTATTTACGAAGCATGAATGTTTGCCAAAGACACCACACAGGCCTCCTTAAAATTGATTCCAACAGAAGAGATTTCCAGTTTACTCAAGCAGAATTCACAGGAGATCAATTATTGTAGCAAAAACAGGTTATGAATCACGAAGTTTTATTAGCAAATGTAATAGAACTTAACCAAATCTATAATCATTATCATGATATCTCAGTTTCACTTGATAGCTGCTAAGGAGAAAGTAATAAAACTAAACTAAAGCGATGCATCATAAAAAAAGAAAATCTCTGATTATCTATCGATGTTTCAACCATCAAAACGATTGTAATGTATTTCATTTTCCTAAAAGGAACCAAGTTTGATATTCGCTTTCAATTTAATACATTCCTTTGACTAAAACGTCAACTATCATCGTGTTTGAATATTATTGAAAGTTAAACTTCACTAAATTTCCCATAAGGTAGAAATTAATGATACTTTCTTTGCTATTGGTTTCATAGTTTCCATAATTATAATAATAACAATAAGAATAACAATAATAATAAAACAAGCAACAGCAAAAACAATAATAATGACGATGATGACGATGATAATGGTGGTGGTAGTGGTGGTGGCGGCGGCGGTGGCGGCATCGGCGGTAGTGATGATGATGATGGTTGTGGTGGTGATGATGATGGTGCTGGTGATGATGAGAGAAGAAGAAGAAGAAGAAGAAGAAACGTATTATCTGGGGATTACTAAATTTTTACGAAGACAGCAAACGAATTTAAAATGCAAAAACAAAAAAAAGCTAAAAGACTGAAAATATAAAGCGTAGTTCTGAGAGATCGATGTAAGTGATTAACTGACACACTAGATATAAATAGCAATGCTTTTGTTTTGAAATTCTCGGAAGAATTTTCGAGTTTGTGGCATTGCTTAATTGGAACATAGCTGCATACAGCTAACTACTAACGAATACCGCAAATTTCTATTAACCCCTCAAAATAGACAAGAAGAATAATTCTAGGAAACTAAGCAGAAACCCAGTGATCAGAAATAAATATATGGTTGCAGATTTAATTAGACATTTGCTACAATTGGCTGCCGTACTGTTGGTGCAAAGTCGGTAAACCTAGCCACGAATTAAATAACGAGAATTAAGTACTCCAAAAACAAAAACGCAATGGAACACAGCTGGTTACTTTTGAGCTTATCTGTATCTCTATGCCGATATACATTCATCTCTCTCTCCCTCTCTGCCCCGTCTCTTTCTCAGTGAATGCATACAGGATTCTTGAGGGAGCCTGTCCATAACTTTATGTCAATATCTCTCCATTTCCATCCAAATCGAGAGAGCCGAGTAGATTATTGCTGCCATTATAGATGCTTTTATTCTAAGATATTAACAAAATCCCTGCAGGACTATATAATTACTGCTTTAATTTATATATTATGTATTAGCAAATAAAACTTGTGTTGACAGAATATACCGCAAATAATTGGCAATCATATGGCGTGACAGATATGTAAAATATCGATTAATCTTTAAGGCACCAATCTTCATTGTTTCGACTGCAGCATATTATTTTTATACATTATATTAAGCAGAGAAATTTGAAAAGTGAATTGAATCTTATTTTGAACAGGACACGGAATTACATAGTTTAATAATGTCAAATTAAATGTCTAAATCTATACAATATTAAGCTGTTGAGGGGGAAATGGTGGAATATTAAAATAGTAAAAGGGCGGAAAATAATGGCGAAGTGAGTTATTTGTTTTATTCTGCATTCAGAGTTCAGGCCCCGCGAAGTTAACCTTTTGTTTTTATCCTTCTAGGATCTAAACAAATCTGTGTCATTCAATTTCAGGGAACAGTTTTATCAACCAATCTCTATCACAATATGGTTGGCCTTGAATCTAAGTTTTAACTAAATACTATTATATTTTTATAGAGCTGAGCGAACACATATTGTCAAGCAATTATTTGAATGCTTGAAATTTAGGCTTTTATTTAAATCCCGCCTTATTTCTATTTCACTTCTATTTAAATCGTTAACTTAACACATGTGTTTTAAATAAATAAAAGCGCCCTTTTAAAGCCTAGCCAGGCTCACAGGCCCGGTTTCCCCGGTTTCAATGGCGTATGTGATCCCCAGCTGGACGGGACGCCAATCCATCGCAGCGTTACTCCTTTTTGCCAGATGATTGGACTGGAGCAACATGAAATGAAGTGTTTTGCTGAAGAACACAACGCGTCCCCCGGTCCAGGAATCGAAACTACAATCTTACGATCATGATGTTGATAACCTAACCACTAAGCCACGCGCCTCCACAATACCAGTATTTTACACGTTTTAATCTACATGCAGTAGATTCGTGATCAAAAATATTACCGAAGTGACCATAGCATCAATTTGTGTAACTAACAATCATTGCAATGTTAGAAGAGTTGATTCTGTTTAAATGGGAAAATATGATGTAAAGGGATTTAGCTGCTCGTTTTAGGAGTCGCAGCAACCATATACATGACCCCTTGCTCGTTGAATACTAACCGTGATATACTAACCGTGATATACTAACCGTGATATACTAACCGTGATATACTAACCGTGATATACTAACCGTGATATACTAACCGTGATATACTAACCGTGATATACTAACCGTGATATACTAACCGTGATATACTAACCGTGATATACTAACCGTGATATACTAACCGTGATATACTAACCGTGATATACTAACCGTGATATACTAACCGTGATATACTGAAATAAGTTCAAACGAAAGTGATGGTGAAGGACATTGCATGCGATAATTCTTATATTTTCATTTTTTACGTTTAAGCTTAAACAAAGCTAAAATAAATGTCATTAGCGTACGTTAATTTTTATCGATTATCATTTATTTCTTTATGCTATCGATTATTACTCGTTATTTGTGGTGCTCACACACTCACACACACACACACACACACACACACACATACACACACACAAACATGTATATATGTATAACGTAAGCATTAAAAGCAAAATGAAAGAATACAACACGAGAGGGAAAGTTTTAACAAATATTGTACTTGTTCAATGCTTAAAACAAAGAGGTAAACACCGAACGTTGCAGAATCTGTACACACACACACACACACACAGACGCACACATTTATATATACATATATATGTATGTATGTATGTATGTATGTATGTATGTATGTATGTATGTATATATGTGGAGGCGCAATGGCCTAGTGGTTAGGGAAGCGGACTCGCGGTCGTAGGATCGCGGTCTCGATTCCCAGACCGGGCGTTGTGAGTGTTTATTGAGCGAAAACACCTAAAAGCTCCACGAGGCTCCGGCAGGGGGTGGTGATCCCTGCTGTACTCTTTCCGCACTCTTTCTTCTGTTGGCCAGTGGGGTGGCGTCATTCGAAGGATAAAACAATGCGAACGCATTGTGACCAGCAATGTGTAACTACATCTGATGGACTGGTCGGTCACGTGATGGTGATGTATATATATATGTATGTATATGTATATATATGTACGTATAGATATGTACGTATATATATGTATATACTGGTCATTTCATAGGATCGTTATTTAATTCAAATCACGATTTTATCCTTATTTATATAAATTTTAAATGTATTTCGTCATTGCATTTAATGCGGTGAATGTTTTAACCATATCGCACGGGGAGTTACGAAGCGGGCAATTTAAACTGGTCGTGTTAAATACGTGCATATATATGTATGTATACTTTCGTATATGTAAGTATTCGTATAGTGTATGTATGTAGGTATATATTTATGCTATTTTCTGTGTATATTCCACTGACGAGGCAAGGCATTTTTTATGCAGAGCCAGAAATCCGGGATCTGGAATTACCCAGTAATTTTTGCTTGTTTTATTTTGTCTGTTTGTCTTCTCTGCAGGTGCTATATGAACATTTAATGTGGTTTAGAGTCAGATTCTGGCTGCTATTTTCAGCATGGCGGTATCTCATAGATACCCTCAATTTTCATAATAATTATTAAATTTGAAGGTTTTTATTCCCATGTTGGCCACTTGATAAAAAAAATAAATATATATATATATATATATTCTTTTACTTGTTTACTGCGGCCATGCTGGAGTACCAACTTTAGTCGAGCAAATCGACCCCGGGACTTATTCTTTGTAAGCCCAGTACTTATTTTATCGGCCTCTTTTGCCGAACCGCTAAGTGACGGGGACATAAACACACCAGTATCGGTTGTCAAGCAATGGTAGGGGGACAAACACAGACACACAAACACACACACATACACACACATATATATATATACATATATATACATATATACGACAGGCTTCTTTCAATTTCCATCTACAAAATCCACTCACAAGGCATTGGTCGGCCCGGGGCTATAGCAGAACACAAGATGCCACGCAGGGGGACTGAACCCGGTACCATGTGGTTGGTTAGCAAGCTACCCGGAACCATGTGGTTGGTTAGCAAGCCACTCCTGCGCCTGTATATATGCGCCTATGTATATATATATATATAGCATAGATAATATGTTTGTATGTATACACACACACACACACACACACACACACACACACACACACACACATATATAAAACGTATTGTATATAAGAAAAACGACAGGTATAAAACATATAGCCTATACTGAGGGTACAACCAGACGGGAGGCAGACATAGATGGTCCCTAATTCTTCATCAGTTATCACCCAGGTAATATTACTCAGTTTTACACCATTAACGATTAAACTGACTACTTTCCATGCTGAGAGTGACTGCGAAAGTTGCGGAGAATATTGGGCCGAGAGTAAACAAAACAATACAGAGTGGATATACGAAAGTGAATAAATGTAGTTTAAGACGATGATATTATATATATATATATATATATATATAGATATATATATATATATATATATATATCATATATATATATCACTCAATTCATGTATGTTTAGCATATTTAAAGTGTATTTATCTGCTGTCATGGCCTTATACATATAGTAAAATATATGCATAGATATGGATGCACACACACATGTATATATACATACTCCGAATCGTGTATGTATAGACATATCTAAAATGTATTTATCTGTATTCATGGCTCTATACAAATGTATGTGTATATATATGAGCGTCTTTGTATGTGTGCATTAAATACAGTCATATATGTATATTCACGCACACATGCATATCATAACTATCATACGTACGCAGGCATATCATATACGAATATGTGTGTGCAAATATGTTTACACATTTACATATATATATATATATATATATATATATATATATATATATATATATATATATATTATATATATATATATATATATATATATATATATATCATATATATATATTATATATATATATATACATATATGTATCTGTATAATATATTTATATTATATATATATATACCACAAACTATTTATATATATATATATATATATTGCATGCATATATTATAAGGAGAGATAGAATGAGGGCGAATGAAAGAATGGAGAGACTCTGTATGTTTGCGTCTGAGAATTATGATTGAAATTTATCTTATGCTATTTCAAGGGGTTGTGATTCGATAATAAACTAATAGCCATTCTG
>NC_043010.1:40428168-40438168 GCF_006345805.1 Octopus sinensis
ATGCATACACAGAAACACACTCTCGAACAGTAAACGTTTATGTCTTTTCATTACCGCGTGATGATAATATGTCGTGGGTAGGTCCTTTCATTCAGACTGTAAATGCATTTCATCGAAACAATTTCTTTCTACTTAGATGTATTTGGTTTTAGGACTTACACAATTCAGATAGGTTGCTGTCTTACATCTTCATGGCGCCAGTCTGAGACATACAATAATTGGTGCTTTTTTGTTTTTCTTTTTACACACTATACATTTGTCTATACCATATATCCATTCCCCACAGCAGGGAGCAAATTTGTTATTTTCTCCACGATAACATTCTTCACATATCCTTGAGCCATTGCCGGTAATATGGAATGAGAATGTAATATATTAAACTATTCTCTCCGCTGACAATTCTTCGAATTTATTGAAGCCATTATGGTTGGCACATTCGAATAAAACGTTTTAATGATATGTATTGAATTTTACCTACAAGTGGCCATGTTCCATGTGATAGGCTAGGTACCTAACATAAGGACAATTCATCACGTATTCACTAAGCATTAAAATTATAGGATATCAGCGAAATATTGTTGGCCCTTTGCGTAGTTGTTCACCCTATTAGAAATAGCAGCCTAAAACCCCCCAAATTTTACCTGTTTTTTTCTTAGAGAAGCGAAGACATCAGATAATGCAGTCTGACGCCTTCTAAAATGAAGGAATTTGAGCAGTTGGGAATACTTTTGTTAAGACAGGGGAAGCGGTTTGAGCATAATCTCTGTTGATCTTAAGTTTTTACTTGATTTAGATTACAATCGGTATGTTTGTTTCAAAATAAATGTCAGCTTTCTTCCATCACGTCAATTTTGTTCTACTTCCTACTCATCGAATAAGCGAAAATGTAAACAAACTTGCATCTTTTTTTCTTAGAATCGTTGAGATGTATTGAAATATACAGATATGGAAATATTTTATTCCCAAATGCATAATAATAATAATAATAATAATGCCGAATAGCATGAACTGGATAGAACATCTTTATGTTGCAGAAAAATATGTTAGCGGCCAGCCATGAGATACGAAGATACATCTCTGTGATGACCGGTCACAGTGCTTTACCTTTAAGCTAAACTGCCTACAAACAAATTTTTCTGCAATATAAGGATGTTCTGCCATATTTATGCTATTCGGCATTATTAATATGCGTTTCAGAAGAAAATGTATTGCTTGACCGTAAAAGATAGGACTAGTACGTTGGTTTTTAATATTTTATTGATAACACTGGGGGAACATTTTCGAAAAAAAATGTTTTGTTGCCTTGTTTTACTAAAATATGAAACTAACACAAACCAAATAGTACTTTTTATTGTTTAACAAATGTATCACATAAAATATTTAATCTCACATCTAAGGATAGATATTTCTATCAGACTGGGGTTTCAGCTGTTCACTTTAATAACTTGTATCACGACATTCTCTTTGCCGGGATCAGCAGTAGTCAGCCATCATGTTTATATTTTCCCTGCCTTGAAACCTAGTCTCCAAGCTCTCGATGTCTTGGTAGAATTTTTCTCCTGCTCATCATTTATTGCGCTATGATCTTCAAGGAAATAACCCAGATGACTGAACAGAAAATACAATTTGACTCGCATGTTACAGCCCAGTGCTGGAAAACTGGTTCAGCGTCTGCATAATTCGTTCATAGTTTGATGATATCCTATTTCTCAGGAAATCAGACAAATTACAGAGAAAGTATACCGTGCTTCTTTTTCAACGCCAGACAGTCTCCAGAAGAAGCTCGTCCTGCGGTAAGAGCCTTATCTATGAAACACACCAAACTTAATTTCTCATGAGACAAATCTGAAAACTTTCTGCTTGAGTATTTGAAACACTCATTGATTCAGTGTTTCAACACATGCATTACACACTATATAAAACAATCCATATAAAACAGATGGTTTACTATAATATTATACATTTTGAACCCATACCTGGTGCTACTCAGTTCATTTGAGAGTGGGATCAGTGCCCTACAAAAGAGTATTGGGGAGAGGGTTCCACCTTGAAAGATGCCTCGTTTGATGTTGATGTTGTTAGATTAGCTCATTCTATTACGATGGTTTAAAAGGAAACGTGTATTCCACTTGGCCATTATTATTATTATTATTATTATTATTATTATTATTATTATTATTATTATTATTATTATTATCATTATTATTATTATTATTAATATTATTATTATTATTAATAATATTATTATCATTATTATTAATATTATTATTATTATTATTATTAATATTATTATTATTATCATTATTATTATTATTATTATTATATTATTATTATTATTATTATTATTGAGTGAGAGAGCAGTGCATGCAATCAAAGTGACACTGGGGTAAAATATACGAATCCCAGTAAACCCATCATGACTACCCGTCTGATAAGGGTACACTAGGTACATGCATCACAAACATATGTGCGCGACATGGTGATCTCATATCAAGATAAATAGCACATGACCTTGCAGGTGGAGCCCAGTTAAAATTTTCTTCTGGTCGAGTAGCCCATCCCGCTCAAAACGTCCCTGAAGAAGGATTGTTTAAGGATGTTGAACGAACCACCCATGTTTCCAAGTGTGAATTATGCAAAATTCCAAGAATTCCTTTCAACACACGGCTATGATGCTCCCCCACTACTTCTGCTCGTGGTCAGATATGCATATATCGTCAGCCACTAAGGGACATGCTCAACTGGTTAAGATCAGACAACTGACAGGCAAATCTGTGGTACTGAGCAGAATATTTGCTGTAGCCCATCTTTTATACCAAGACAAAACAATGTACATGATAACACTTCCAATCAGTTACTTATTATTATTATTATTATTATTATTATTATTATTATTATTATTATTGAGCGAGAGCAGTGCATGCCATCAAAGTGACACTGGGGTAAAATATACGAAGCCCAGTATACCAATCATGACTACCCGTCTGATAAGGGTACACCAGGCACATGCATCACAACGAAACAGCGCATGACCTTGCAGGTGGGGCCCAGTTAGAATGTCTCTTCTGGTCGAGTAGCGCATCCTGCATAAAAGGTCCCTGAATAAGGCTTGTTTAAGGATGTTGAACGAACCACCCATGTTTCCAAAGGTGAAATATCCAAACCTCCAATTATTGTTATTATTAACAACTTAGTAGTAGTAGTAGTAGTAGTAGTAGTAGTAGTAGTAGTAGTAGTAGTAGTAGTAGTAGTAGTTGTTGTAGTAGTAGTAGTGTACTTTCCTTCTTCCACTTTGCAATGGGCAAGTTCTTATATTGCCCGATTCCCAGGGATTGAATAATTTACAGAGTAAAAGTACTCACTCCCCTCGCATATGACACATTTCATTTGCACGGCGCTTTTACACAGGCGATAATATAAGCTGTATTAAAACTCTACCTCACGTGTATTGCTTCGTTTTTGTTAGAGCTGTGAAAAATAACACTGGTCATGATGTACTTAAAGAATGGCCTAATTTATTATTCAAGAGCAAAATGCCCTGACAAGTAGATATACTCAAGTGTCACGAACCAAATATGCACCATTGAATTCTTAATTATTGTAATTACGGTTTCTGATGATAACCGCAGCCTCTATCTCCGTATTACTTTTAATTAATCTCTAAAGTACATCTCCTGGCTAATCAGCTATCAGTAGACCTGGTCTGAAAACATATTTTTACGACAGAAAAGGACGTACGTATAATTGAACTGAATGAAATTCATGAATATTTTATTGACAAAGGGAGGGATCAAAATGCACGAAATTATGAAAACTTAGAAACGAGAAATACAATTTTAAACTTGGTAAGTAGCTTTATTATATTATCTATTAGTTCTCCTAACATCTGAACTCAGCTCATTAATATCATAAATAAGACGAAGCCAGAAATTAGTTTTGTCAAGAATAACAGGCGAAAGACGATTGGCAAGACATACGTTTAAGAGAGGTTTAAACTCTGAAAAGAAACAGGCTATTATTTCTAAGAAGAGTCTAAAATTAGCAATGAATGATATTTATTATAGTTGCAAAATCATCTCTAAGTTATAACAGAGCAATATAATTCGATATAATATCTCCTGTAATAAGATACAAAATTATGGGTGTTAGAGACACACAGTCAACTAACGGTGTTAGTTTTCGGATTAACACTATACAGACGACACCAGTGTTTCATTGTTTCATATGGACATATATATATATTATATATATATATATATATATTATATATATATATATATATATATATATATATATATTATATTATATTAAATTAAATAAACCACTATTAGGCAAATCAAACAATGAAAAACTTAAGCCAATACATAAAATTAATTAATTCATATTATTTTAAATATAAATCAAAAGTATTAAAAGTTTAATAAGAGATAATGAGTAACACACTACGATCGTTTCATGGCTGTCCAATTCGTAATAATTCGAGTATGATTACAGTGAATCTTCAGGTAATTGAAATAGCTGAGATAAATATTTCAATTACCTGAAGATTGACTGTAATCATAACTCGAATTATTACGAATTGGACAGCCATGAAACGATCGTAGTGTTTTACTCATTATCTTTTATTAAACTTTTAATACTTTTGATTTATATTTAAAATAATATAAATTAATTAATTTTATGTATTGGCTTAAGTTTTTCATTGTTTGATTAGCCTATGTGGTTTTATTTCTAATTTATATAAATAATATTTTACTATAAAATTGGATTCAATCCTAAATCTGATTTTTCCCTGTAAGTTTGGATTTATTCCCTAATATTTCATTATTAATTTATATATATATATATATAGATATATATATATACATATATATATATATATATATATATGTACATATATAACAAAATAATAAATAAAACATATGCATACATACCTACATATATGTACGTACCTACATCTATATGCATATATACAAGCATATATGGGTACAGGACACCAAACACAACGAACACAATGAGAAACGAAAACATAAACACAAAACCAAGGAAATGGACATTTTTCTTAAACAACGAAGAAAAAAGAGTATAAGACATACAACACAAGGAACGAAATGTGGAGTAGATGAAACAGAGGCGGCTGAAGAAGGGGAATGAGCCGAATACACTAACCAACAAGCCATGCGCCTTCACAAAGAAACACACACGCATACACACGCTCACATACACATGTATGTATATATATATAATATATACATTTACATATATACACATATTTACATATGCATGCATATATATATATATATATATATATATATATATATATATACATACACACACACATTAATATCTACATATGTGGCTGAATGGTAAGAAGTTTGCTTTCCCCAAAACATGGTTCCGAATTCGATCCTGCAGCCTGGCAATTTTAGACATGTGTCTTCTAGTATAGCAATAGGGCCGACCAAGGCCTAGCGAGCGAATTTTGTAGTGGGGATGGCGAACTGAAAGAAGCCGATCGTATATATATATGTGTGTGTGGTGTGTGTTTGTGTGTGTGTGTGTGCGTGTGTGTGCACGCCCGTGTGTTTTTATGCTGGTGCTTGGATACTGCCACTGCTCGACAACCGGTGTCGATGTGTAAGAGACCGGTAGAATGAGTACCTGGTTTAAAATGAAAAATAAGTATTACCATCGATTCGTTTGGCCAAAATTACGACATGGGTATATGTATATATATATATAATATATATATATATATATATAGATATATATATATATATATATATATATATATATACATATGTGCATACTTATATAGGTATATATCATACTTTGAGTTGTCTTCCCAATGCAATTTCCATTGCATAACTGGTGGTGTATTGTGTGCATTAGATGGAAAACAAGCAAACCTTAAGAGATATATCACTCCCAAACAAACACACTCACACACACACACACACACACACTCACATAAATAAATGCGCACACATACTCGCACTCGTACATATATACATATATATATGTATATATATGCACTCAATAAGATTTTACATTTTGTTCTACGTCGTTTGCCGTGTTTTAAAATGAGATTTCTAACTCTTAGGAATTTAGAGATTTATGTAATTTTGACTTTATATCCTTTCAACCTGAAAGGACTTTTATTCTGGTTATAAAATTAGCATTGGATATCCTTACATTCATGAAATTTCTTCAACAAATTTGTCTTGCGAATTAAATAAAATGGTTGCAGCGCGAAAACTGAAATCAAGTTGCCGTTGCTATTTGCTCGACTGCTTGCAGCGCGCGACGCTCTCTACGAAGTTAGCTGTAACGAACACATTGACTAAACAGATCGAAGATAAAGAATGCATGTAAAAGCTTTGTTCAATAAATATTATTCACTAAAAAAAAAAGAAAAGAAAATGTCACAAAACCACCGCTCGGAGCATATCATTGTCCCAATGTCATTTTATATACAGTCTTCAATTACACTCGCGAGTTAACATTTTGTGTAAATACTTGCATATTTTCATATCAAATTATATCTGCTTGAAAACCTTAGGTGATAATGCCATAGGATGAATAGAAGTACAAATATTAGCCGCCCATCTACTTCCTCGAGATTGGCAAGAATTTTCACAAGTCAATGGAGCGAATAGAAAGAATTTTTAGATAATAACTGGATTTTATTTAGCAAATCTTTTCTGTGTTACAGGTCAGAATGTTTTTCTAGTCAGCCGTATTACAGTGGAGAACTAAAAGTTATATACAGCATCAACATCCGGTTTTCTGATACATTATTGGTATATATTTTTCAAAGAAATGTTCAGAGCTAAAGAAAGATTGTAGCCAAGTTGTTCTGTCATTATATGCATTTCATTAAGTGAGGTACTCAGGCTCAGGTCATCTAACATGCTGAACCTTATTGAATTAAGTTTATTACAAATGAAACTTATTTGCAGCCTTAACACAAGACTAATATTTTGCAGAAAATATTATTAACTAGCAGTATCGCCCGGTTTTGCTCGGGTTTGTTTCGACCCTTTAGAATTGGAATTTTTGAAAAGTAGAAATTTTGAATTATGTAGCTTGTTATTCTCTTTAAGTGAACGATTTTCTGGTTGAAACACACCGAAAAATAGCGACACAGCAGTCAAAAAATCGTAAAAAATTAGGGATTTTCATAGAAACAAAAAGCACCTTTTTGATGTAAATAATTTTTGGTGTTAACATGGTCGGATTTGTTTTTTGTTTCTTCTACATAAGGAAGAGCAAGCCTTCTTCTATCATACTTTCAATGTTGCTCAACTTGCGCCGCAGTGTCTCGGAGAAGATACTGTTAGCTGAAGGCTTACCAAACCTGCCATACACAAACAACTTCAGCTTTATATATAGAGAGATTATATCGGTCCCACCCCAACTGGTCGACTCGTATATTACAGTATAAAACCAAGAAAAAACACACACCATTACAATAGTTTTTTTCCAACAGACAAAGAATTCGGCTAATTTAAAATTTAATATATATAGAGAAACTGATGTTGATAATAGTTTTCGTGTTGATATTTCCAATATGCTCTCTAAAACTTATTCACCACCAAACTTTTTTCCTTCTAGAAACGGAACTGAGATACGGTATTAGTGAAAAGTAATTTACCGCGGGAGCTTCGTAAAATATTCATTTCACATTTTAGCATAAGTGCCAAAATGTGGAATCCAGTGTTTAACTGGTACATATTTTATCGACACCGAAAGGAAGAGAAGCTAAGACGGTCTCGGCGGCAAAAATGGATGAAATGCCGCTAAGCATTTTGCCTAGCGTGCTAAAGATTTTGCAAATTCGCAGCCGTAACTTCTTGAAATTTGTACGTAGTGCAAATGAAGCAGCAGTATATACTCTAGTACACAAAGGAATAGGATATTGTAATCCATATAGACATATCCCACTGTCTAAAAGCCTATACAAAGTCACCTAACCTCCAAGCAAATCTTGCTCAAACGCTAAAATTGTATCTTGTAAAACAAAATAAAACAGAAAATAATATAAGACTACATACATATAGAAAGGAAGAGAGAGGGGGGGGGGAGAGAGAGGGAGAGAGAGAGAGATTCATCGCTGAAAAGCCTTTGATCATTTGATCGTTTTGCCAGGGATGAAATGCGTCGAATTATCAACAATAACAGACATACAAAAGTAGACTGGGCCCATTTACAATCAATCACACTGCACATCTAAGTGCATGTTATATCGGGGTCTGCGTTATTGTCAGTGGATTGTTATGATATATCTGAAAAAGGAGATCTGCGTTTTATTCGGAAAGCTACCAACTTGGTCTTGGTTTACCAGATCTCAGACTACGCAACAAGAACAACGATGGCATTATAAATTTATATAGACTTGTAAAGTTATCAACAGAATTGTGTTATATTATATTATGTCATACTATATTATATTACATTATATTATATTATATTATTATATTATAGTATATATTATTTATACAGATAAAGCAATTATATACACAGCAGGGTTAAAGGCCTGGAAATGAGGTATAGCACAATCGAGTTCCAAGGTGATGGGTTGTCAGAATGTGTAGAGCGTCTTTTAGCCGTGTGATATTTTTAATATGGCATATTTGTATAATGAATGCTCGCACTCAGCGGCTATGGTGTTAGGCAGTATCATACCTAGATTTTCCTTTGGGTAACAGCATGGAAGCGAGAAACATGTAAAGGTGGATACCTCCTGGATTGAGATAAAAAATCTTACCTGAAACTTTGCGCTGAAGAGAAACTCTTCGGTTGTTTATTTGTGATAATAGGAAAGATACTGGCGCACTTAATCATCTTGTCTTGGATGAGAAAATGGTTGCTCTTCATGAATTACACAATCACAAACGAAAACATATAGCTATATACGTACATATAAAGCGATACAATTATATATATATATATATATATTATATATATATATAATATATATATATATATATATATATATACACACACATACATATATATGCATGTATGTGCGTATGTATACATGTTTCTGTATGTGTGTATGTATATATATAATATATATATTAATAATTGGCAAAGATTCTTCCATGTCATTAACTGCCAGACAAAATTAATAGATATTAAATGGTGTGTTCCGGATTAAACTGTTAAATCATTCAAATTTATCAATTGTGCTATATATGTACATAAATATATACGAATATATGTGTGTATCTGTGTGAGTGTATTTATGTATGTATACATACATATATATATATACATATACATACATGCATACATTATATATATATATATATATGTATATATATATGTAATGAATATATGCAAGATAAAATTTGTATTTTAGTTATGGAAACAGTTGTTATGCTTAATACCAAAGTCTTGAAATATCTTGGGAATCTTTGGCTCTTACTCGTTTAAATAGCCTGAACATTTGTTTTTTTTTTCCAATTTATCTCTATGCCCAATCTTATTATAGAATATTATAGTGAAATAACAATATACCAGTTTTTAAAATGCACGTTAAACAACGAAGCTCTTAGTTTCTGTAGACATAATTCTTTATGGAAATTCCCAAGAGCCGCCTTTCTAAAATGGTCTTCTAACTCAGTATTTACATTTTATTAATTATGGCTTGTAGAATGACCGGTCAGAATCGTTAGCCCTCCAGGCAAAATATCACAGCGGTGTTATGTCCGTGTTTATGTTCTGAATTCAAATTTCGCCGAGATCGATTTTAACAACCACTCTAGGCACCAGGCCCGGAATTTTGGGCGAGGGGCCAGTCGAATCGATCGACTCCTTTACGCAGCTGGTACTTAATTTATCGATCTCGAGAGGATGAAGGGAATGTCGACCACGGCGGAATTTTGAGCTCAGAACACAAAAGCAGGCGAAATACCGCTAAGCATTTCGCTCGGCGTGCTAAGGTTTCTGCCAGCTGGCCACCTTTCACACTTGCCCAAGGTGCCACGCAGTG
>NC_043010.1:40443168-40490668 GCF_006345805.1 Octopus sinensis
TTTCAAATTTCGGTGGGTTCGATTTTGCCATTCATCCTATCGAGATCAATATAATAATTACCAATTGAGCACTGGAGTCGATGTAAACGACTTATCCTCTCTCTCAAAATTGTTGGCCTTGTGCACAAATTTGAAATCATCATCATAATGTTCAGAACTAAAACAAGTAACACATATAAGATTATTATTATCATCATCATCATCACCATGAGTTCCACCGAGTGTCTGATACGCTTGACGATTCTGTTGACATGTTTATCACTCCATAACTTAGTGGTTTGGCAAGACACACTGATAGATTGAGTACTAAGCTTTAAAAAATTACTAGGATCGACCCATTTACTAAAAATTCTTAAAGGCAGTGCTCCAGCATGGCTGCACACTGCTGACTGAAACAAATAAAATATGAAAAAAAATCATCATGGTCATCGTCATCATCATCATCATTATCATCATCATCATCATCATCATCATCATCCTTATTAGTGTAGCAAAATAGCCGAAAAAATACTTTGTGGCATTTCGCCTGTCTTTGTGTTCTGTGTTTAAATTTTGCCGAGCTGTGTGTGCCCTAGGTATGTGCTGTGGTTTGCTGTGATGCTCTTACGGTCACGGCATTGAAATGGTTTTACGTAGTATGTGTGCAGTGCCTAGTAGTGCTATTTTCTGTATATTATATACATTTGTTAGTCTTGGTGTTTTTGTTATGTATTAGTCTGAATATTTTTATCATACCTAATGCGCCCACTACGATAGGAATTAATTCTGTTTTCACATTCGAGTTACCTCTATTTCCAGGTCTTTGCATTTTGAATGTTTCTCCATTTCTTTCACAGAAACGTTGTCGTCTGCTGGTGTTTATACATGAATTAAGAAGCATATTTTTCTTCCTGATCTCTGACATCTATATCTGGCCTATTGGCCTTAATTTCTTTGACTGTGTGTATTGGCATATCCCAGAGTATGGTTGCTTTCTCATTTTCTGTGACCTTTTTTGGCGTGTGCTTATACTATTTTTTTCTGCTGTTATTCCATAGCGTTGGCATAGCTTCCAGTGTATGTAGGTCCTAACTCTGTCTATCGTGTCGGGGAATATATTACTTTTTAGCGAGGACTGAGCAACCAGAGACAATATGATTTATTGTTTCTTGTCCATCTCCACATATTCTGCAGTTACTTGTTATGTTTCTTTTCATTATATGTCTTTCATAATTTCTGGTGGGAAGGCTTTGGCTTTGTGCTGCAAACAAAAATCCTTCAGTCTCTGCTTTGAGTCCTGAGCTTCTCAACCATTGGTGGGATTTTGCTTTGTCTATTTCTTTTGCGTTTAGTTTAACCCAGTATTATTATCATTGTTGTTGCTGTTGTTGTTGTTGTTGTTGTTGTTATTATTATTATTATTATTATTATTATTCATTATTAATTGCTGCACACCCGCCCGTCACCTCAGAATCATTTGATTCAGATGATTGTTGGTGTAAAAAGGCAGAAAATGTAAAGACGGGAGTGTAATGGTTGAGCCAAACAGAAAACAAAACCGGAAAGAATAAGCAGAACTGCAATTTTAAAGTTCTCTGCTTTCGGCTAGACAACACCTTCACTTCCTAACCATCTACTCCAGCCACAACGAAACAGCCAAATCGATAACCGCAACAACAAAAGCGTAGAAAGACATAAACAGAATGATCACAAAAAAATAATTGGAAAGCGTCAGATTACCAACAGCCAAAAGGTCAACCGAACCACGTCAGCAAAGTTAATCTGCGAATAAAGACAAGAAATTGGTGAGCATACAAGAGATATACAAAAACTTTGACAGAATGAGAACGAGGCCAAATTTCAACCAGCAGATTGGGTTTTGATAAAAATGTTATGCGATTCAACAAATGAACTTGTCGTAAAAAAACTTCTTAAGAATTGAATCATAATAGAGTCTAGTGGCGGGAACATCATTTTAAAACCATTTTCTGAAATTGAAAGCAAGTGACCTGCCACATCTTGTTTTTTTCTTTCAATCACCATGCTTAAAATTGGAGTAGGATTTGTAAATGTTCTTGGTTTCGAGTTACCTTGGATGTAAAGCCGCTTATTTAACGAATTCAAGCCACTAGATATAAATGTACAGCAATAATCAGCACCAGGGTTTCCTGGAGGCACCCATACTTATTTTCGACTTCTACGTATACATACGGGGTTGGCCAAAAATCACCCGACAGTTGGCTTTCATCGGGATGCGACGGGGTTTTGATTATCCTTCCAGAGCCGAATACTAAGCACATTTTCTTGGATATTTGCAACTGTTCAGGCAGTTTTTAACACTACATGACCATGCCCGATATAGGCGGGACAGCTGAAGTTTTTCATTGAAGAGTGAAGAAGGGCGCCGAACATGCGGATGAAGGTAAGATAGACGAACGTGAAGGACCGTATTCAAATGACCTGAAACTCCGAATGTCGAAAGATTGAATAACCGAAAGTTCGGAACACTGAATTTTAAAACATCTAAGAAAAAAATTTACACAATGGTCTTCAAAGACATTTATATATGATTTTTTAAAATTAGGTTATCAAAAGATATTTAATGTCATTATGCTACGTTAGAATAGCAAAAGGTAAGCTATATATATGATGAACATATTCAAATAAAACAATTGATAGCATCAGTGTATTTAGGGTATAGGGTAATGAAGATGTAAGCGAGAATTGGAATAATTTATCTATCGAATACTGCGCTGTTTAAATTCTTTTATTATCGAATATATTCCTCTTTGTCGTTCAATAAAAATATAAAAATACCAAACGATTGAAAGCCCGTATTTACTGGTATAATGTAGCGAAAGAGTGGAGGTAAAGGGAGGTAAGAAAGAAGATAAGTAAGTTTGATATATTTATGTTTGTAGTTGCAGAAAAAAATAATGGTTATATTCAATAATGAAAGAATTAAAAAATCTAAGTATTCGAGTAATAATACTGTTAATTTCTCTTTACATCTTCGGCACAATATCCCTGCGATACACTTGTGTACACACACACACCCACACACACACACACACACACACATACATACACAAACACACACCCACACATACACATACGTACATATATGCATACATATTTATATACGTAATTACTTATTGTATACATACATACATATATATATATATATATATATATATATATACATATTGTAAGTAAATATGCTCCCTGTGCTTCCCTTGGTTTATTTTACTTTGCAATAGTATAATAAAAATAAACTAAAATATATGTTTCTATAATAAATTCACTTCAAAACTGTAAATAAATGTCTTTTAGATATTTATTTGCTTGTCTTTCTTCTAAAATAATTATTCTGACGCAGCATAATAAAAAAGTGGAAGTCGGCCATATTTCATGCCCCTAAGGAACTACATTTTATGACTACAAATAAGTATTTTAAGACCGTTTTAATTCGATACTAGTTATATAGACATAGGTTAATACCTAAGTAAATATGTTAGACTGCATTAATCGAATAAGCTACCTTTTAAAACTGTTTTCAAATTCTACTTGGAAAGGATGGTGTAGGTGGAGACAGTGGTGAAGGTAGGGTTCTACTGCCTCTCCACTCCTCAAACTCTTCAGCAAGTGGGTGAGAATAGTGTATATGATACATGTAAATAGGCCAGCTCGGATCATACACATGTGAACCAGGAATACAGCTGAGAAAGGGCACTTGTACATGGTGATCACAGTCTGCGATATTTTGTGGTATTAAGTCATTTGGCCTAAGTTACCCTCATATTGGGAAATTTTGTTATTCGGAATTTTTTGTTTCTGTTGTTTTTTCCCGGGGTCCTACGTAATATATTTGAATTATTCATTTTGTTTTATTGTTTTGCTCTAAAATTAGTAATGTATTGATAGGCGCAGGCGTGACTATGTTGAGTAGGAAGGCTTCAGCCATAAGGTTTCACTTTCAGTCTCACTGTGTAGCACCTTGAGCAAGTACTATAGTCCTAATATTACTAAAGCCTTCTGAGTAGAAACTGAAAGAAGCCTGTCGTATACATATGTGGTTAGCCAAAAATCCCCCGACAGTAAATCGAAATTCCATTAATACTTAATATTCATTTTTACTTATTCATTCCAATTATGAATTTTTAATAATTGAATGCTGTGAGTTAAAATCACCGCTTTTGTTTCAACATTGCTCTATTTATTAGCGAAGACCCATATAGAATTATTTTTCGCTTCAATCTTGGAATTAAATGGTTTTGATTTACTCTCATGTGACTTTTGGTCAACCATGTATACATATATATATATATATATATATATATATATAAGCAACAGGATATCATGTAGTGATGCAATCATTACATCAATTTAAATGCAGTTCCATCTTCAGCTGAAGAAATGAATAAATAAATAGAAATTTAACAAGTAGGACACATATATGTGTATGTATATATATATATATACACATATATGTATGTATGTATGTATGTATGTATGTACGTGTGTGTGTGTGTGTGTATCCATATATGTGTGTATCTGTCTGTCTGCCTTTGATAACCGGCTTTTGGTGTATTGACATCCCCGTTACTTAACTGTTTGGTTGGCAAAACTACAAGTACCAGGGTCTATACGTTCGACTAAAATTTTTCAACGATGTACACCGGTATGGCCGCAGTCTAATGACTGAGACAACTAAAAGATATGGTATTTATTTTCCAATTTTCTTGTATGTATGTTTTCTTATATGCTATGTATTTGAGATTATATCTTAATGTTGGGTAGCGAGTTTCTACGGTTCATGATGTGCAGAACGTATTAGATCAACGCGTAAGAATCGTGTCGAATATGAGCTAAGTGAATCATTGATCCCATATTAACAGATGTTGGAATTAAATTTGAATATGTGTATTAATGTTTTTTGAGTGATGGTCATTCTATACAGTATTTTCTGTGTGCATAGTGTATATTGTTTTCATTCGTGCTATAGAACTGGGTTTTTTTTACGTAGGATGTGTTGTGCCCAGCAGAAATATTATTTGCAGTATGATGTTCTTAACTTTGATATGTTTTGCATACCTTTGTTCATAATTTTGTTTTTTTCATATCATTCATATCATAATAGCTTACTTCCGCTCCGCCAAGACTTAAGAAATGTTTGTCATGAAATGGTTTTTGTCTCTATTTTACTGTAAAATATTTAGGAATGAACTGTCGTTTTTGTCTGTCATTTTTTATCTAATCATCTGTTCGGTTATTTTCTATTTATCTAAAACGTATCCTTCAGCGTAGTTAACTTTCAGTTTGTAATTATTTATTTCTTGATATAAAGAATAAAAATTGTTTCTCATTTACTTTTTTGTCTGCTAATTGTATCCATACTGCACTGATCAGATTTTTCCTTGTTTACTCATAATTACTTTTCTAGTCCTATTATTACTTTAGTTGCTTAACCCACTGGCCCTTATGAGTGATGTAAATAATACCCGATTTGTATCAGTTCTTGCGTCGAGACTTTGAAACGGAGTTTGTGGTTTGTATTTGTTATAGTCTGATCACTTCGTTCATAAGCTCGAAAGAAAACTTCCAATGGTGGTATGTCAGCCTTGTTCACCTCAATAATACAAACGACACAATTGCTACTCATATAAAGAAAATAATTATTGCAAACTATCATCTTTTAGTAATGGGAGGCAAGGTTTACGATACTGGAAGAATATCGTCTCCTTCCATCATTCTTTTTGCTCTTTATGTAGTTCAGGCTTTCGGCAGGTGAAGAGAAAAGACTTCAAGTATAAATGCTATTTACAACTGGTTTATTTACAGGAAAGGTGAAGCGTGCTGCTCTCAGCTACCATCTTAAGCTCCGATAGTGTGGGCGCATAGCCACTGGAGATAGACGGGCAGAAAGCTCTGCCAGCGTTGGTGTTCAGCCAATGCTGCTGTGTAATGGCGCTGAAGAAGAGACAGGTCTGAATCGGTTTTCCGTTTACATTGTTTCCATCGCGAGCCTCGTTGTGATTTCGCTCATGGCAAATGGATGCAGGTAAGGTCTCGCTCCAGTTTCGGAAATGGCAATGGCTGCCGCGAGATCTCATCCAATATGGCGCTAGCTGCTTATGAGGCTACAATCTTAATCATGGAGTTAACGGATGAGATCGCCAACAATCACTCAAAACATTGGGCCTCGTTATTACAAAAGTCTCTCCAGGTGAAAGTACATCGTTAACATAGTTATGGTGACACTTAGCAAATTTCTCTCTCTGCTGTAGAAGATCCCGATATATCTTAGTGAAATTCATAAGACAGGACATCCAGTCTAGTTTTGCTCTACGCACAACCATTTATCAATCATTAAATGTATTGTAACTACGGATGCTGTTACTTTTCTCTCAGTCCACGAATTTTTGGGGACAGGTCATCAAAATAGACACCAATATCACCAATTACCAGCTCTGGTCAAACGTTCGCCCTGAAAATTTGAGGGAATTTCCATATATGGAATCGACCGATTGTCCTTACGATCACATCAATCTTCTGCAATCAGGTTCCATCCTTATGATTTAGAGAGCCCGCTTCATTTCGTACATCATTCGTTTCGAAAAAAAATAAATTATCGTGCACATTTCTCCAGGCAATTATTTTCTTTAAGGCTAATTATTTTCTAAAGCTTATCACTTCGACACTCTGATTGTTCTCTTCATACTAATGTCCCGTTGCTGGTTATAAGGTGTTTGCTTCATCAATCACCGCCTAATTCGATAAAACTGTCATGTGTGTTCTGTTTGAGCGGAATGATGCAGCGTGAATAAATGTCTTTTAGATAACTTTTCTTGTTTTTCTTCTAAAATAACTTTTCTGACGCAGCCTAATAAAAAAGTGGAAGTAGGTCATATGTCATGCCTGAAATGAACTATTAGGTTGTCCAAAAAGTTCGTGCCGATTCATAGTAGCTTACCTTTTGACTTATTTTAGAACATGGTTAAGTCCATAAAATAGTATTTGACTACACCTCCATTTAGAGCCATATTTTCGTGGAAGAAGATTTATGTTCCTATAACCTGTGTTAATTCTGTAATCCTTTAAAATGGAAGATAAGAAAGTTCATTTTCGGCACTTGATGATTTAGGAACCAGACAAAAATCGCTTGACAACCGATGCTGGTGTATATACGTCCTCGTAAATTAGCGGTTCGGCAAAACAGGCCGATAGAATAAGTACTAGGCTTGCAAAGAATAAGTCCTGGAGTCGGTTTGCTCGACTAAAGGCGGAGCTCCAGCATGGCCACAGTCAAATGACTGAAACAAGTAAAAGAGTAAGAGAACATATGTATATATACATACATATATATATATATAGAGAGAGAGAGGTGTGAATATAGCTATACATACATATACATTACACATATATAATGTATACCATTTATCTTTTACATGCTTCTATTTTTAAATGAGGCACCGTCATGAAAGGTTTAGTCGAACAAATCAACCGGAATACTTATAATTTTTATAGCCTGGTATTTATTTTACCGGAATCTTTTGCCGAATGACTAAGTTGCGGAGATATAGACAAACCAATACGAGTTGTCAAGCACTGCTGGGAGACAAGCAAGAAGACTCACGCACACAAACATACACACACACACACACACACACATACATACATACTTACATACGTACATACATACATACATACATACATACATACATACATACATACATACATATATATGCATATATATATGCATATATATATGTATATGTAAATGTATATGTATATACATATGTACACACACACACAAACACCACACATACACACACAAACATATATATATAGAACAAATCAGTGAGGGATTACCAATCCGGGTAAAATACTTCATAAGCTCTCTGTTGGTGCATCAGGTTAACAATATTATTTAGATTAGTGAAGAACACAAAGTAATCTTTTGGTAAAGTTCCAAGTTATGATTCTAAATTGTAAATCCGCGGATGGGCTCCAGATAAACTGGTTTTTACAGAGTCATAAATAAGAACAAGTTTAAAATATTAATTACATACAATTCCCTTATTAGTGCGCCAATAAAGGAATTCTATATGACCACATATATCGATAGTTAGATAGACAGACATACAAACAGACAGATAGATAGATAGATAGATAGATAGATAGATAGATAGATAGATAGAGAGAGAGATACACACACACACACACACACACACACACACACACATATATATATATATATAGATATATAGATAGATAGATAGATAGATAGATAGATAGATAGATAGATAGATAGATAGATAGATAGATAGATAGATAGATAGATAGATAAATAGTTAGATAGATAGATATTCACATATGCATACATATATCATCAATGTATGCTTGTTTGTGCGTAATTGCATTTGTATAAACTCTGAAATTGTATTAACATCCTAAGAATAAATTTTTGCCCAAACTGTAGTTGACCAATGATATCACCACAGCATTGAAATACGTAATCGTTTTTAGAATTTCCCTGGTTTATAACGACCCATCGGAAACTGGTACTGCCAACGCTCAATGGAAATGAGTAAACCGTATTATATAGTTAAATCAGTCTAATTGAATTTTGTTCTCAATGCTATTGAAATGTGCCCTTTAGATAAAATCTTTAATTAAAATACTTACTAGCCCTTTCCATTACTGCATAAATCTAATTTGTTATATGAAATGCAATGTAGTTGGAAGCAATTTGAAATATTTTCGGTTTATTTCCATGGATTGAATTAACGTCCATAATTTTCAGACGTTATCTGAATTAGTTTCTCTAGGTGTATGTGTAAACCAGGTCTTGAGAATTATTTGTAAACGTTTACATCTGCAAAAACATACAGAAATGCAACCACTTTTTAGTACAGTTACGGTCAGCCCCTGAAAACGCTTTATCTACATCCAGCGTTCAGTGTTTGGGGTTTCTAAATATCTGTCTGGATTGTACGTTATCCTTTACTTACTTTTACTTTTATTTTTTTACTTTTTACTTTTATTTGTTACAGTCATTTGACGGCGGCCTTGCTGGAGCACCACCTTTAGTCGAAGAAATCGACCCCAGGACTTATTCTATCGGTCTCTTTTTGCCGAACTGCTAAGTGACGGGGACGTAAATACATCAGCATCGGTTGTAAAGCGATGTTGGGAGGACAAACACAGACACACAAACATACACACACACACATATGTATATATATATACGACATGCTTCTTTCAGTTTCCCTCTACCAAATCCACTCACAAGGCTTTGGTCGGCCCGAAGCTATAGTAGAAGACACTTGCCCAAGTGTCACGCAGTGGGACTGAACCCGGAACCATGTGGTTAGTAAGCAAGCCACTTACCACACAGCTACTCCTGCGCCTACCTGACAAAGAAAATTGTGTATGGCCTAAAGGTAGCTGGGGAAAGCAGATCCTGAACTGGCCTTGTCGTTGATCATTGTCAGAACTCAGTAGCAAGAAAGCGGTCTTAACAAGCTGTGTACTATTCTGTGCTCGGACATAACAATTAAGAACGGCTGTAGTTTAAGTCGCAGCGCAGTATATCAATGAAGACCCAAATTGTGATGATGCCCAGTATTTATTACATGTAATGTATCAAAGACTACAACCTCCGGTGTAACTTTTACCTGTCTAAGATAGTAGTGTGTGATTAAAGTTTCTGTCTGCTGTTTCTTGCAATCGCTGTAACAAGTAGGATGTTTCCTTCAAATGGGTTCAAATAATAAACGACCATCTTTTTCATACATGATGTATTTAGAAATAAGAAACGGTCTGCTAAATTGAAATTTATTTCACTCCTCTGATCACCACATTTCAGGCCCAAAAAACATCAGGTCGACTGGTTTCGAGAATGTTCATTCCAAACGTCAGTCATCTGCGTTTCTCTTTCAATACATACCTATTTCTTTATTACTCACAAGGGGCTACACACAGAGGGGACAAACAAGGACAGACATAGGTATTAAGTCGATTATATCGACCCCAGTGCGTAACTGGTACTTAATTTATCGACCCCGAAAGGATGAAAGACAAAGTTGACCTCGGCGGAATTTGAACTCAGAACGTAGCGGCAGACGGAATACCTATTTCTTTATTACCCACAAGGGGCTAAACACAGAAGGGACAAACAAGGACACACATAGGTATTAAGTCGATTACATCGACCCCAGTGCGTAACTGGTACTTAATTTATCGACCCCGAAAGGATGAAAGGCAAAGTCGACCTTGGCAGAATTTGAACTCAGAACGTAACGGCAGACGAAATACGGCTACGCATTTCGCCCAGGGTGCTAACGGTTCTGCCAGCTCTTTCTTTACATACCATTGACATAGACGCTGCGTTGCAACAGTTTAAATCATTGCTTTTCAACCATTTAAAAAACATTTTGGGACACTTGGACCTCCATAACCATTCGTTGTATATATAAAAAAAATCCCGTTGCATTTTTATAATTTAATATTATTAGGAATTTTAGAATAAATGTAAAAATATGTTTAAAATGTAGCCAATTTATTGCTCATACATTTCAAAAACAAAATCTTATATGCATCCCCGCCCCGCCCATGAGTTATATAGCCCTCGGTTGAAAACAACAGTTTTAAATAAAATATCTTCATCAATCTTATCGTTCTCGGACTGCATGCAAAAAACATGACCATTGCTTCTTCCTCCAGACATTCTAAATAAAAATAAATAAATAAATTACGAACATGGTCAGCATTAAATAAAGAAAAATCATTTGAAATAAACCAATATTCGGTGGCGGGGTTGGCTCTTAAACTTCATTTAGTTACATGCTATTCCGTGTTTCCTTTAAAATCAATATACTTTTCGGAACATTAATCACTGAAAGCAACAAAATACAAAATATATCAGAAGCAAATAATATCAGATCGGACAATGTTAATTTATCTCGCTGAAAAATACTTTCGGATATTTTCTATTCTCTGTACGGTTATTTTTAGTGTCCATTATGAGCATTCTTGTGTTTGGCATGAAATAGCCACATTCTACAAAATTGGCACATTACAAAGAATCGGTGCGTTGCAAAATTATGAATCAGTTCTGAAATTGTTTGTTACATTTTCTTTACACAATGACCAACAGAAAACGAAATGATGTACAGTTTAAATGATTTTCTAATTACATTATCATTGGTTGGATTGCGTAATCAGTAGAGCAAAGGAGCAAATGTAGATATTGCAGACAATCATGTTACGTAGCTTTTAAATTCTGAGCTTAAACAGCATTTACTTCTATTCTGGGTTTCGCTAACAAAAGATAGCACGGATGGCAAACCAAGAACATTGAAATTTAGATGGATATGCTCGAGCTTGACCATAGTCACAATCGAAACCTGTAAAAGAACAAAATATCTAGAAAGCTAAACAGGTATTTCTCTGGAGGCGAAAAATTTCCTACTTCCGTGCATCTAGATTTGACATAAATTTGAGAGAAAGGAACCTATGCCAACACCGTAAAATTGTTGGTGTATTATATTTGTGTTTGTGTGTGTGCGTCTGTGAGTGTGTGTGTATGTGTTTGTTTGTGTGTGTGTGTGTGTGTGTGTGTGTGTGTGTGTGTGTGTGTGTGTGTGTGTGTGTGTGTGTGTGTGTGTGTGTACGTGCGTGTGCGTGCAGGACTGTTATCTACTCGGGCTACGAAGTGGAACAACCGCGAGGAGTCGGCATCGCCATGTCTGCAAGGGTAGCTGGAGCGCTCATCGGATGGAAGCCTGACAGCGATGGTACCATCACCACCCGATTCCAAAAGTGGTTGTCTAGGATCACCGTCATCGAAGAAGCAGAAGAGGCCGATAAAGACGCTTTGTACCACCAACAACAGGACGCCCTAGACGACGCCTCTCGTAACGATTTGGTCCTACAAATTGTCGATTTCAACGCCAAAACCACGAGAAACCGACAAGGCTTCGAGTATGTAATTGGCGCAAATGACACAGTGACTGATACCAGCGGCAACGGCGATTGGTTGGTCTTGTTCCGCTCAACGAATAGGAAACACTTCGAGAAGTGGATCCAGAAGAAAACGTGGTGATCACCGGATGGTCGGACTTTTGACGAGATCGACTACGTCCGTATTAATAGGTGGTGGAAATCGAGGGTCCTTATAGCCTTTGGGAGTCCACATAAGATTTTACTGTTAAAATTTATGGGCAAATAATTGGTTATACAGTTACAATAGACAAAATATTGTAACAAATATCTATACAATTTCTAACAATATTTCATTATGACAACGCAGTAGGATATTTAAAATATCGGATGGATATGAGTTCCACCTGAGTAAAATAGTAATAAGTGGAGACACATGGCCTATTGGTTAGAGCAGCGGACTCGCAGTCGAGGGAGCGCGCGTTCGAATCTCAGACCGGGAATTGTGTGTGTTTATGAGCGAAACACCTAAGCTCCACGCGGCTCTGGCAGAAAGTAATGACGAACTTCTGCTGACTCTTTCGCCACAACTTTCCCTCACTCTTTCTTCCTGCATCATGAACCTCACTTGCGACGGACCAGGGTCCCGTCCAGGTGGGGAACCTATACGCCAAGGAAACCTTGAAACAGGCTCTTATGAGCCAGGCTTTGCTCGAGAAGGAACAAACAAAATAGGAATAAATGGGATCTATAGGTAAAAAAAATGTTTTTAGCCACTGAACATGTTGAATGCTCCCAGTGAAACGAACGTTTCTTAATTTGCGTTATGCTATAGTATTTATACTCACTGTACAGAAGTCTCTCGTTGGGTATTGTTTGTTATATCATATACAACATACTTGCTGTCTACTAGATAGGACAGAAGACAAAACATGCCCATTATCACCACACAAAGTCTCAAGCTATCATAAATTATACCTCTGCAAATTTTTATGAAGTAGCGTCATGAAAGACATGGCTAGAAACATCTGATTGCCCAGGTGTTAAATGAACACTAGAACTCGACTGAAAATGTATTTTACCAGCACCTTAAGGACGAAAATCAAACATGACGTCAGGGACATTTAAATTTAAAGCGTAAACTAAATACCGGAAGGCGTTTTGGGCGATACAGCATCGATCTGATTGGTCAATTTATTGTATCTATACACTCTCTGATATTCTTTATCTCACGCAGCAGGAAGGGTTCGAATAAAACGAACCAATCTCATTAAAATTCTCTTATCTGTCAGAACAATTAATTGAAAATATACTGTTTTTTCTTGTTGTTGCCGGAGTCAGAATCGTTAGGTTTCAGTTATTATCCCTCATTAAACTTCAATGACTGACAAGAATGACGATAAGATTCATAAACATAAACTCCCCACATTTCAATAATTGCCAGCATAGATTTATTATATTATACTAAAAGTAAGAACCACACCTAGAACCTATACAAATTCATATGTATTATTTGATGTGCACTTCAAGTTGAAACTGATAGTGACTGTTGTAAAGAGTGTAAAGATAAGAGTAGTTGATTGACGTACAGAGCTAAGGATATGAAATTGCTACATATTCTATCGATCACAGGATGGTTTGTATGCTGACGGTGATGTAGGTACACTTGCACTTACGAAGTCAATAACAGGTTCTTAAACATTTGACCTTGCAGTCTTCTAACAATGAATATTAAATCTCATCAAATGTGTTTAGATGCATAAGGAAAATGACTGAAAAAAATTAAATGGTCGTGGCTGGAAAGCCTTTAGTAAGTTCAGTTGATTTATGATTAAACTTATCGTTATTATTCATGTCTGACTTAACATTTAACTCTGAGTTATCATGACAACAGACAGTTAATCAACGGGGACAACTTCCAGCAATATATGCGAGACCCACGCCGGGCATGCCAATGTTTCAAAAACAGAATTTATGTATAAATCTGACATTTATAACGAACAAACAAATCAATCAACGAAAGAATATAATAAACACTTTTTGATGAATATAGGGTGTTGGCAGTCGAAATAATATTTATATCAAATTGTACAGACGATGAAGATGAAAAGAGATGGAATGTAATGAAAAAAAAAAAAGAACAGAAATACTGTGCAGCATTAATGTCTAACATAATTGTCTCCTTTTACATCCATGTTCAGTTCGTACTTCATAAGAAGCAAAAACAATGAAACGTTCATATTGCATCTATAACCCGTTTCTATTGGGTTGTCCGGAAAGTTCGTGCCGATTTTAAAGGAAAGAAAAGGTCAATAAATACTTGCCACTACATTTTTAATCAACCAAATATGAACCATTTTGTGCTTTTCATGCTCATCTACTCATAGGTTTTTCTAATAACGTTTTCTAATAACGTAAAGACTATTTGCCAACATAGCGTGGCTGTCCTGAATAGGACGATTGTTACTATTGTTAAGCCCCATGGAACATCGTTTCCTGCTGGTTATATCTGTGTCCTTATACTTTCAAACAGGGAGCCCAGCACCCCCATCTAGCACAAACCAACATCTGAGGACCGGCTTCTGTGTTATTGCTCTTTATCAGCACAGATGCTGGACACAGAGCTTGTGTCGTATAGCAAGATGGAAACGATTTTTCCTGGGGCTAAACAACAGTAATAATCATCCTTTCCAGGACAGCCACATCATGTTGTAAAATAGTATTTACTTTAATGAGCTGTTACTGAATATCTCTCTTTGAGAGATTTAGAAATAATAATGTTTTGTAATAACGTTTTTGTAATAGTCGACATTCTTCGCCTCTATAGCACTCAGAAAAATCATTTCTTAAACAATACACCAGATTATGAACTTCATCTATGCCAGAACACATCCCAGAACCTGCTTACCAACAGAAGCATCTCATCACACTATATCTAGTCATCCTCAATAAGTATTCTACACTAGCGGAGGCGCAATGGCCCAGTGGTTAGGGCAGTAGACTCGCGGTCATAGGATCCCGGTTTCGATTTCCAGACCGAGCGTTGTGAGTGTTTATTGAGCGAAAACACCTAAAGCTCTTTCACCACAGCTTTCTCTCACTCTTACTTCCTGTTTCTGTTGTACCTGTATTTCAAAGGGCCGGCCTTGTCACTCTCTGTGTCACGCTGAATATCCCCGAGAACTACGTTAAGGGTACACGTGTCTGTGGAGTGTTCAGCCACTTACACGTTAATTTCACGAGCAGGCTGTTCCGTTGATTCGGATCAACCGGAACCCTCGTCGTCGTAACCGACGGAGTGCTTCCATCCATTCTACACTATAAGACCTAGCTTACAAATACTTCTCAAATTACGACCTGCAGATTTAAAGATGGAAACAACACATTAGAAAATGTTCTTACCCTTATGGCGAAAGAAAGGTCCTTCAAAGCATGCATATAAGGGTTGCTTTCTTCAGATTTTAATCATCATTCTGTTCAAGTACAGCTGACACCGGACTAATATACACAACAACTGTTCCTCTACTAAGAACTAAATTGGGTCTTTGTGGATAAAACTAATGGAAATAAATATAAACACTAACTAGTTCCTATTATTGTTATGGGTATTTATCCCTGGCTGCTCTAACCGAGCAGATCTACTGTTTAAGAGCGCTCCATCCCTTACCATCACAGTTCCTTCAGATATTGTGTACCTATAATTTATTTTTCTAAGTTGTCCTTTCATTCTGTGGACATAAATTCGTGACTTGAAAGAGTGTTGGTCACAATTTTTACGAGGGTGAGTGACCCTATGAACACATACTGATTAACTTGACATACATCTGTTGTTGCTTAACATCATATGGGCTGTGATCGATCGGACATACTACCAAAACATGAAAACCATCTGAATCTTAACTTATTTGGGTTAATTATGCTACCCGGACGACAGTATTTCATATGTCCTTTTTAAAAGACTAGAGTACGGATTTTGGCAGACATAGTAGCTATTTATGCAGAACAATTAATATTGAATCGGTTATCAGTTCACTTGAGTTTCTTGTTAATATCACTGTATAGGTGAGATAGATATGACTCGATTATAACGGTTTTGTATATAACGTCTCTTTACTGTGGTGTCAAAATTTACTAGTAGAAAAAAAGCGTATTCAAACTACCTCATCTTATACTTAGATACTTACCTTTCCATTCCATTGGGCTCGATTTGCTTTTCCATACTTCTGATATCAGTGTAATAGGCAACAGCTGAATATCGCAACAGCTGAACATTGTTTACAAGTGAGTAATTTATTTATCTTATGGTACCTTCTAACTGATGACGCATCATTTATTCAACAAATATGTCGTACCCAAGTAACCTACCTTCCAAATATTTTAAAACACGAATACGGTGTATTTCAAGAACATTATTTTATGAAACTGATAGACCATAGTATTGCTAATTCAACTTTTAGTATTTCACATCCCTGTCTTGGGAACTGAAGCGTAGACTATATGTGACCATATCATGTATAATTGTAGTAATTGTAATGTGCTCTTGCCAAGACGTTTGACTCCCGAATGGCTCAGTTCAGTAAGTTATGATGTAGATCTTACATGTAGAAATAGAGCTTCTGATTTTTAATATATTTTCTTATATAGACATAGGGCTTGAAATTCGATGGGAAGAGGTTAATTGATACCATCAACAAAGGATGTGAGGCAAGTTTACATTGGCAGAAATTGAACTCAGAATGTAAACGTCGGAGCAAATATACCAAGTATTATGTTCCTTGTGCTATCGAATCTACCAGATCGTCACCTTAACATAATTCTTGACCACGATTCCTGGCTATATACTATAATTTATCGACCACGAAGTGAGAACAGGCAAAGTTCACGTTGGCAATATTTCAAATCAGAACATAAAGAGTGGGACTAAGTATTTCATCCGGTGCACTAACGATTCTTTCAACTCACCGCTTTAAAAGCTGATTATCAAAAATAATCGTTACAATTGTTACTTGTTTCCTTTTAGTATCATTAATCGTTTCCAATTTAGGTAGAGGCCAGCAGTTATCATGAGATGGCATTAGTCGAATCCATCGGACCTAGAACTTAACTGGGATTTGATCTTACCTATATAAATAAAATAATGGTTTCAAATTTTGCCACAAGGGTAGCAATGTGGGGGAGAAAACTAGTCGATTATATCGACTCCAGTGTTCAACTGGTACTTATTTTATCGACCCAGAAAGGATGAAAGTTAAAGTCGACTTCAGTAGATTTTGAACTCAGAACGTAGGGACGGGAGAAATACCGCTAAACATTTCGTCCAGCGCGCAAACGATTCTACCAACTCTGTAAATAATGGTTTCTAATTTTGGCACGAAGCCAATAGTTTTGAAGGGAGGAGATTTGGTCGATCTGGAATTGATCAAAGGCGATGTTGATATCGGCGGGCCCCGATGTTGCCATCATAAATAAATAAAACTTTTGTGATGCGCCAACATGATTGCTTTTAGGAAGTTAATCAATCTGGCAGGCGTAACAGTGAAATGTGCAATGCTTCACTTGACATCATCTTTGAAAAAGTAAGTAAACATTGGACGAATGTATGCTATATATAATATACGTTAAAGCACACGGTGTTCACTAGTAGGACAAACTGAGGTCACATATCGTCTTCATTAAGTCTAACATGGAGAGGAACAACAGAAATATCTCCCCACCCCACCCCATGAATTGGCTGAAGTTAGCACAATTCATGGTTGGCTTCCAAAAATCTAAACTTCCAACAGTACAGAACATAAATTCAAAATAGTACTGGTGATGAAAAAGAAAAAAAAAACGAAATAAAGCATGAACATTTAGATAACTCCTTAAGATGCGGGACTCATAAAACTAAAGTAATGATGAGGCAGAAATAGTTATAACTAGTGACACAAATATACTCGGTGACCGGTAGCTGTCAGTCAATACAAAGATTTTCGAATGAGCTCTGCACGAAGGGTAATGTAGAAGATGACCTCAATAAGATGAAAAGAAAAGCAACTCAATAAAGAGATTGAACAAAAAAAGCAATAATATGTATTATGAATTGAATTACAGGTAAAGAAACGTAGTAAATGGAGCCAATGAAATAAAGACTCAGCAAACAATGGAGATCGGAGTAGAGGGAAAGGCTTGAGGGTTATCAAGACATCAATAGATATATCATCAGCACAGACTTGAGCTTCGCTGTTTCTAATGTCTAGAGAAGGATCAGGTTTCTTCATATAAATTTATTCAAGAGCATTATATATATATATATTATATATATTATATATATATATATATATATGTATATATACTTCATTTCAAGCAGCAGAAAATTCAACAAAATCTGTTACTCTGAGTTTCTCGTTGCCGTTCATCAGACAGTTTTTGCTAGAAAAACTGTCTGATGAACGGCAACGAGAAACTCAGAGTAACAGATTTTGTTGAATTTTCTGCTGCTTTAAATAAAGCATATTACTCTACCACTGGTATTTGAGTACTCGTTTTTCTACCTTGTTTCACATTTATGTGTTTACTCCGGTATATATATATATATATATATATTAGGTCGTCAATTTGTAGTAAGGTATAGGGTAAACTTTGACAATCTTTATTTTTTGTTAGAAAGCTGACACATCTGTTTCTTTATTCTAAGTTATTTTGCGCTTTATAAAGTATTTATAAATCGTTTTTGCTATTTTTGTATAAAGACTGATAAGTCGGATATTCGTACAGTGTTTTGAAATGTGAGTTCCTTCTTGCAAATACAGCATCACAGACAGGTCGGAATATTAATGTAGTATTTCATTCTAATGTTATTGCAGATCAGGCAGTATCAAAATTGGTTTGCAAAATTTTGTTCTGGTAACTTTGACCTCACAAATAAGCAACGCCGTTGACTAGAAGCAATGGCGAATAATGAAGAACTGAAAGGCACCGACGAGTCAGATCCATCTCAAGGAGTCCGTGAATTATCGCAATATATATACATACCTATATATATGTGTATATATATATATATATGCATACACGCACGCACACGTACAAACACGCAGGCGCACACACACATATACACACATAGATTTGTTACAGGGAAACAGCTGCCGCGATAAAAGATATCACATGATTCAATGATTCACGGATCAAATTTAAGATGAATACACACACACACACACACACAACACACACACACACACACACACACACACACATATATATATATATATATATATATATATATATATATATATGTAAGTATGTATGCATGTATTTATTTTTGTATGTATATACATGTACAAATAGAATATGAATGTATGCACACTACACCCATGTACATAACATACACACGCGCATACGTACAAATATGCAATATGTGTAAAGTAATATGCGGACTGGTGTTGAGGAACGTAAAATATATTAAACAATAAATCTCTAATATTCAAACAGAGACGAATGTGTTGTAATACATATGTGCGTATGTATGCATATACATATACATGAGTGTACGCGCTCGTGTATGCGTGTGTTTATGTATTTATGTATACGTGTCTATTGGTGTATCACAACCGAAAGGAGAGCACTTGATTCCACAAGCATACGAATCCGTCCTCGATCTTCCAGTGTAACATCTTGGGTGTGTGCCAATTCACTTAGCCTTGCTTCGACCATCTCTTAGCAGGGAAATTGGATAGACGTAATGTGTCTTCCAATATACCTATCTATCTGTATATATATATATATATATATATATATATACAGTGTACGTTAAAACACACGAAAGGTGACCATCATAGGACACCTAGTATGCAAGAAGTAGTAGCCAAAATCCAAACCACTGTTAGGGATAAATTTTGAAGGGAATGAAAAATAAAAAAATAAATACATTTACCATCTATTTCCTAGACCATCGTTTCCAGCTCTAAATTAGCAAATAAAGTAATTTGCTAGGCCGACCTCTCTTCAGCAGGGACGCCTAGATTAGCATATAAATACGTAGCAATAGAGTTTATGCCTCGTGCTTATATATTATAATTTTTCAAATCCACCGGGCAAGCGCAGTTTTTTTGCCGGCAGCAAATGAAAATAATGCCGAATGTTTTTATTTTTCGTTCCCTTCGAAATTTATTCCTAACAGTGGTTTGGATTTTGGCTACTCCTAGCGTGCTAGGTGTCCTATAATAGTCACCTCTTATGTATTTTAAATGTGCACTGTATTTATATGAATAATATATAGTCTATTGACTAGTTTTCTACATGCTAGGCCACTAGTAGTAAAAAAATTTCTAAAATTTTTCCTACCCTGTGATTTATAATATACATATACTAGGCTTCCAAAGAATAAGTCCTGGGGTCGATTTGCTCCACTAATGGCGGTGCTCCAGCATGGCCGCAGTCAAATGACTGAAACAATTAAAAGAGTAAGAGAAAAGAGTAAATACATATACATATACGTAGTTAAAAAGGACCATACATATACATATACATAGATAAATAGGACCACTCCGTCGGTTAAGACGACGTGGGTCCCAGCTGATACGCTCAATGGAATAGCTTGCTTGTGAAAAAAGCGTGCAAAACAGACAGACCGATAGTTACATAGATAGATAGATAGATAGATAGATAGATAGATAGATAGATAGATAGATAGATAGATAGGCAGAGAGAGAGAGAGAGAGAGATAAAATACAGACAAGTAGGTGAATAGATAGATAGATAGATAGATAGATAGATAGATAGATAGATAGATAGATAGACAGAGAGAGAGAGAGAAAGAGAGAGATACACATACGCACATGTTTATACACGCATTTACACACATTAATGTCCAGAAGTTCATGCACGTATGAAAATATGTGTGTCTATATGCACGCATCTGCTCATGTATATAATAGTGGTTATATTATTCAAAAAAAAAAAAGTGGGGTTTTACAAGAAAACAACAATGTCAATTAAACTAAAGCATTAAAGAAAGAGACCAGTGAAGCATCAGAGAGATTTATAACATGGTATAACGAATCGATATCAGAATATCGTATGTTGGAATATCTGGGAAGTCTTTGAATAATGTAAAGAACCCTTTATTGATTATCTTTGAAATGCAATACTTTCTGCGTGGTTAAAAAACTTATAAAATTATTTTTTTCCCTATATTCTGTGTAATATTTTCTTTAACGCAACAGTTAAGATGTGAATATGATATTCTTTTCAACACTAGGCCCAAGGCCCGCAATTTTGAGGGAGGGGGCAGTCAATTAGATCGACCACAGTACGCAACTAGTACTTATTTAATCGACCCCGAACTCGACGGAATTTGAACTCAGAACTTAAGGACACACGAAATATCGCTAAGCATTTCACCCGGCGTGCTAACGATTCTTATTTCTTTATTGCCCACAAGGGGCTAAACATAGGAGGGACAAACAAGGACAGACAAACGAATTAAGTCGATTACATCGACCCCAGTGCCTAACTGGTACTTAATTTATCGACACCGAAATCATGAAAGGCAAAATCGATCTCGGCGGAATTTGAACTCAGAATGTAACGGCAGACGAAATACCTATTTCTTTACTGCCCACAAGGGGCTACACACAGAGGGGAGAAACAAGGACAAACACACGGATTAAGTCGATTACATCGACCCTAGTACGTAACTGGTACTTAATTTATCGACCCCGAAAGGATGAAAGGCAAAGTCGACCTCGGCAGAATTTGAACTCACAACGTAACAGCAGACGAAATATCGCTCAGCATTTCGCCCGGCGTGCGATCGATTCTGCCAGCTTGCCGCCTTAGGGATGTATAAGTGATATTACAGTCATTATGTCTCGGTGTCATTTAAAGGGGCTACTTTTCCTTCTTTGCTACCTTCTACGTTCCTGATCGGAAAATGTAACCTCCGCTGCTGCTTTGCCTGAAAGCGAACTTGTCTTTAATTCTTCTGCAGTTGATGAAATAAAATATTTACTGGTTAATTTTGATGATCCAGGAGGAAGTAATTTGAGGTAAATATTTCATATTTTCTTCATGTGATCTGTTAGAAATTCATTTTTTGTTTCGTTCATGTAAATATATTGTCATAGCTTCTACTTCTCGTTGTGTCAGTTAATAATCTTGGGATTCAATAGCTTGCTTAGAAAATCTAGAACTTTATTTGGTTTCATGTCTGACTATCAACTACTACTACTACTCTATACACACAAACGCACGCCCACACATGTATCTGCATATGTACATACATACACATATACGTACGTGTGCATCTGTGAGAGAGATAGAGTAACCGTGTATATATTTGTATATATATGAAGAAATATTCATACCTACATTTATGTATACGAATACACAGACATTTGTGAGCGTATGTATGTATATGTATGTTTATATATATTTATATGTTGTGTACATACACACACATACGTATATATATGTATACATATATATATATATGTATATATATATATATATGTCCGCCCATATGTTTCCTGCTATTGTTTCGCGAGTGGCAGCTGGTCCTGTTTATATATCGAATTGTCGAAGTAATTAGAAGCCTACATTTCACCATGTTCATCTCGAATTACTTGTATCTGCACATTTTATTCTGCTGCATAAGATTCATCTCTCACCATTCAATTACTTCTGTGTAATATTATCGACCACGAATGACAACACTACTTCCAAATGAATCATATATTTAGATAAACCATGACAAAACTAAATAGCACATAGGAATTTGTTTCGTTTTACTTTCTCTGCTGTCCCTTTGCCTAGAGCTGCTTTTCCACGTCTTTTTACTTCTCCAGTAGTCTCGAAATGTATTCAGTGCCTCAGGGAATATCTCCATAAGTTCCAATATAATGTAAGATTTCGCTTAGCCACAAGGATGCTATTAACCAGTTGTTGGAAGTCAGTATACATATGCTTCAGAATAAAGCGTTAGGCAAGTACAGTGAGTAATATTAATTATTGGAATGGTTTAGAAACTGGAATTACACAATCAAATAAATGGACGTTAAATGTTGACAATGATAATGGATTGAAACAAAAATGGTGTATATTTCAACAGAAATAGGGTAACAAAAGAGTTTTGTGTTTTTATGTCAGTAGGGTGTGATTTGAGGGAAAGCTGGTTTCTATTTGTATCAGGTCAACTGTTTCTGAGGCACCTGAATATATCATTTTTTTATGCACCCTTTTCAAGCCTAGCCAGGCTCATGGGTCCGGTTTCCCGGTTTGTGTGGTTTATGTGTTTCCCCCACATGGACGGGACGCCAGTCTATCGCAGCATTACCCAGAAACAGGAAGAAAGAGTGAGAAAAAGTTGGGGCGAAAGAGTACAACAGGGGTCGTCACCACTCCCTCCCGGGGCCTGGTGGAGCTTTTAGGTGTTTTCGCTCAATAAACACACACAACGCCCGGTCTGGGAGTCGAAACCGCGATCCACCGACCGCGAGTTCGCTGTCCTAATCACTAGGCCATTGCCCCTGCACTGAATATATCATGCGTAACAAAAAGTGTTCGAACACTAAATCTCGTTACAATTCTTTATGAAGAATTTCTTTCCCCGCATAATGTAGCTCTCCTGTCTGTAGATGCTAGAATTTCTCTAGTTTAAGGAATATGTCACGGGTGTATAAACTTCATTGATTTAGACTAAAAACCAGCAATTTAAAAGCTTGGACAATAGTGTGTAAAATCAACCTAATTGCTAGATATATAATATATTTTATCCACCCCGAAAGTATGAAGGCAAAGTTTACCTCAGCAGAATTTGAACTCAGAACGCAGGAACTAGAAACATTGCGCCTCCGATAAATTATCTACCATTTCTTATTTCCCGCCGGTAAGCTTTTGAAGTTTTTAACCCTCCACTAGCGAAATCTAATGTATAATTGTAGTTGGTTCCATTATTACTGCGTTTGTTATTTATGTACTTGAAGTGTATGAAACTCTATGTTAACGTTGTTAATATTTGAAGACTGACATAGAGGTGGGGAATTACTATTCAATTTCTGACACATTACTGATAATTTTTAAAATAGACATTTCTTTCCCGGTAACAAAGGCATACATATCGCTCAAGGTAAAGTGTTGCTAAGGTTCATGGCTGTTATATTCGATTACATCTGCTCCCAGCACTCGACTAGTGATCGTTTTATTCATCTATTCATCGCCTAAAAAGGAAGTGTGTGTTGGTGGTGTTGGCTGAATATGATGTCAGAAAGAGCAAAATATGGAACTGAAGTACCCAAAACAACTCGTCAATCATCCTACTGTTTTAGCCAATTCTGTTCACTATTTTAACAACAATATCTAGAATAGGAAGTATAGGAGAAGTAAGATGGAGTAGGAAGTCGCAAAATAAAAGGTTAAGAAATAGAAAAAAAAAATCAAACTAATAAACTATATTTCGTATTCCCATGATGGAATTAATTACAGTTAGCAAATTGAATTTCTTAATTTAAAAATATGTAATTTAGCAACAACCCAACAATAAATACACACTGAGGTTGCAATTTTTGAAGAAGAAAGGTGAAAAAATAGAATAGAAGAATCAAAATCAAATTTATTTTTTAAAAAGCCGAATTAAAATTTTCTTTACAAAACTAATTTCATTTAAATTTTCTATTTTATTGGATTGCAGCTTTAGACCAGAATCGGAAATTGTTTGCAGTGTAAAGATATGTTAATTACTAACATAAACAGTTTGGGGTTGAATTGTCAGCTACGTATCGATTCGTATGTGCGTATATATTTACATGCGTGTGTGTGCGTGTACACATACATACATACATACATACATACATACATACATATATACATATATATATATATATATATAACATATATATATATACATATAATATATATATATACATATATATATACATATATATACATATAATATATATATATATATATATACATATATATATATATATATATATATATGTATATATATATATATATATATATCGTGGCACTTCGTCGGTTACGACGACGAGGGTACCAGTTGTTCCGATTAACGAAACAGCCTGCTCGTGAAATTGACGTGCAAAAGACTGAGCAAAACTGTCCGACGACGGGAACGTGAGGCTCTGAGCAACAGTTTTTGTGATGTTTTCGCTGCTTTTTAATAAAGTGTATATATATATGTGTGTATGTATGTGGTAAGTAGAGTGCTTACCAACCACATGGTTCCGAGTTCAGTCCCGCTGAGTGGCACCTTGGGCAAGTGTCTTCTACTATAGCCTCGGGCCGACCAAAGCTTTGTGAGTGGATTTGGTACACGGAAAATGAAAGAAGCCCGTCGTATATATGTATATATATATATGTATGTGTGTGTATATGTTATATATGTGTCTTTGTCCTCGCCCCCAACATCGCTTGACAACCGTTGCTGGTGTGTTTAGGTCCCAGTAACTTAGTGGTTCGGCAAAAGAGCCCGATAGAATAAGAACTAGGCATACAAAGAATAGGTCCTGGGGTCGATTTGATTCGACTAAAAGGAGGTGCTCCAGCATGGCCGCAGTCAAGTGACTGAAACAAGTAAAAGAAAGAATATATATATATAATATATATATATATATATATATATATATATATATATATATTCATATTCATATATAGTATATGCACTCTTCGGACGATGAATGTATCTTTACACTCGCACGAGATTTTCCAACATACCTTTTATTCTCAAACACTTTTGTTTTGTTTGCAATTGGTCGTTCATTCTCTGTAATACTGAGTTGAAACGTTGTACATTGTAGGATGGTTTGTTATGGCTGTGTAGTTTTGAGTGTTAGTGGTTAATATAAATTTGGTTGATAGGAAGTTTTTTTTTCTTTTTTTTTTCACTGGATCAAGAGTCTAGTATTGACACTGGTTTCGTAAGCTTCCCATTGCACTTCACTGCATCTCCTGCTGTGTCTCCATTAATATTTTGTCAACAAATATTTTATTTCTTTCTTTCTGTAATGGTCCTTCCCTTGGACACCCAGGATTTGTCAGATGCTGTGTTCGTTCCCTTGACCAATCTTTTCCATGCTGATTCCTTCCCTGCTCATATCCTTCCATAGAATCATTATATTTCTTTCTTCCTGTTCCTGTATAATTAACGTTTACACAGTTCTTCATAAAATGGTTGTGTATTATAATAGAAATAGTTGTTTTCTTCAATCTACCGTTGGCATTTTTCGTGCTAACGAATTCTTTACAATTCAGCAAGATTCTCTGTCTTGTATTTTATTTCAGATTCAACCTTTTTTTTTTTTCATTTTTGTTATATTATGCTTCGTTAGTATTTCTTTCCTTTTCTTTCAGTTGTGTTGATTTCTTATCGATTTAACTGGGAATCCAGAGATCCTTTCTGATATTTTGTATATTTTCCTTAATATCTGTTGTCCAGTCTTCAGTATTGATACTCATATATCAGTGCACCAGAACGACTCCCTAAATTTCCTTTGTAACCAAAGACGCTACTGTATATAATACTTCGTCCAACCTGATAACGTTAATGATTGTGTCTGTTGTAAGACATTGATTGCCAAGCATTTTTTTCTTACTGCTGTTGCTTATTTTATTGTTGAACGTTGTCCTTGTTTTATAGGTAAATCCATTGCTTTCAATTTTTCATTTAAAACTAACTTTTAGAAAGTCAAGGCCATAAATTACTCCTTTAGAATTTCCTGTTCCTATATCTCTTTCATATTCCCTTGCGTTTATATTTGCGTTTGCGCTCCCCTGGTTTATTTGAAGAATTAGCATGCATTATGTAGTTGTAGAATGTTGAAATGTTGTATTTATTCTCAGTGTACATTTTTCAGTGGAGGCGCAATGGCCCAGTGGTTAGGGCAGCGGACTCACGGTCATAGGATCGCGGTTTCGATTCCCAGACCGGGCGTTGTGAGTGTTTATTGTGCGAAAACACCTAACGGCTCCACGAGGCTCCGGCAGGGGATGGTGGTGATCCCTGCTGTACTCTTTCACCACAACTTTCTCTCAATCTTACTTCCTGTTTCTGTTGTACCTGTATTTTAAAGGGCCGGCCTTGTCACTCTCTCTGTCACGCTGAATATCCCCGAGAACTACGTTAAGGGTGCACGTGTCTGTGGAGTGCTCAGCCACTTACACGTTAATTTCACGAGCAGGCTGTTCCGTTGATTCGGATCAACCGGAACCCTCATCGTCGTAACCGACGGAGTGCTTCCATCCACATTTTTCATTGTTTTAAGATTGACTATTTTTTATTTTGTCATTGCACCTTATGTTCGTGTAACTTCCTTGCTTCAGTTTCTATAATCGCTAACATTCGATATAACGAGTCCTTTTTTTTCTTTAATTCTTTCTTTATACTTGTACATTATATAATCCTTAATCGTAATGTCAGTAGCCATCCCCTAGTTTATGAAAAAAATATACAAACATCTTTGAATAAAACTGTACGCTCCACAGTCCCAAAGACACAGTGTTTGGCTGTTCTGCACATGCTCACATGTCCCAAGATAGCAAGCTTCACACAAATGAGAGAGAGAGCACTACGTGAACCACAGTGCTGGGTGAAAGGTAATGTTTCTTTTTGACTCCGCGTGTGTTGTGCTTAAAAGCGTGTTTATATTCTTGAATGTGATAAAGTGTAGAATTAGATTATTATCCTGCTTCTAGCTTCAGTGTTGCTGCCAGGATTTGAAAAATAGGGTAGATTTCCCCCTTCATTTGGTGATTTAGTGGGGATGTTTGAAATACAAAGGGGGAATTCACGGCGTTGTTCGGTGAAAAAATTAAAAACACACTACCCGGCAGTGGCTAAAACGCGAACCGATCAAGTTTATGTATGAATTTTCTTTTTATATGTTTCTTTGTTTTACACAATATTAAAACAACGGATAAAAAATTCTCTGAAGCAGCATCCCTACATTTCACTAAATTTTGTACAACTTTTTCAACCTTTCACGCTTATTCGTTCATTCCACTCTTCTTACCCCCCCCCCACACACACACACCTCTCACATTACTTTGCCTTTTTTACTCACTTCTCACTTCTTTTTGCGTCAGACTGTGGTCACTGCCACATCGATTTTCTTCCCTGTGTTTGTGAAAGTTTTGTATCTCTGCCGCAAGGCTTCATTTCCACACACGCCAGCGAATTCAATTCGTCTCCAGTCGAAAGACACATGTTGTTATGTCCTGTTATTATTATTATTATTATTATTATTATTATTATTATTATTATTATCATTATCATTATTATTACTATATTATTATTATTATCATTATTATTATTATTATTATTTTATTGTATTTTGTATTTATATTCCGTCCTTGTTTTCGTATACATTCCATGCTTTCTTCCAAGGAATCTAATGGTCTTAGCTTAGTTTTTCCTTGGGGCTGGTCAGATTAGAGCAATCCCAAGATTAATCAGCCGAAATTGCGAGGATGTATCGTGTCTGTCTGGATGTTTTGTTGTCCCATTTCGTATCACCTAGTTGTCCGGATATTTTGCGTTCTTGTCTCATTTTGTATTGTATATATATACTATATATTTTTTACTATATATATATGTATATATATATGTATATATATATATTATATATATATATATATGTATGTATATGTATGTATATTATATATATGTATATATATGTATATGTATATATATATGTATATATGTATATGTATGTATATATATATGTATATATATGTATATATATATATCTATATATATATATATATATATATATGTATATATATATATTATATATATATATATATATATGTATATATATATCTTTATATATATATATATTATATATATATGTATATATATATATCTTTATTATATATATATATAATATATGATATATATATATATATCTTTATATATATATATATCTATATATATGTATATATATGTATATATATATATCTTTATATATATATATATATATTATATATATATATGTATATGTATATAGCCACTACACACAATTCTTTCTCTCCTTGATTCTCTCCTTGTTTCTGTGTTCCTTTCTGTTGAAGAGCGTAGGCTCGAAGGGCAAAAGACATTTTCAATTCCCGAGCGTTATACTAATACATATGTCTGTTTTCTACATCATCTGTCTTCGTCTTTTGTTTTTTTTCGTGAATTTTCACTATATATTTATACACATACACACACACACACACCCACATCTATATATATATATATATATACACACATACATACAGAGACAGAGAAAGAGCAATCCGATTTTAGAGTAATAATTTTGAATTTTAATGACATTATGTAACAGATGTAATTTTCCGCATTATAATGCCCTTTATTTGCCAGGATCACAAGCAGAAAATATGCAAATGCCAATCCAGCCCAAAATATGGATACAGTAATATAATGCTACTATATTTTTTCGTTATTGCTACAACATGCTTTTACTTTTGTTTACAATAAACACTCCTTCAAATTCTTTATGATGTAAATATATTACTCCTACAATATATATATATTGGATTGCAAAATGTGAATAAATATATTGCTATGAATTTCATCCGATTGTTATATGAGTTTGCTTAATACATAAATATTCTATAAATGTACAATAAATAGATACAAAGAAAATCTTCCTGCTATATGTAATTTGATATTAAATGGGAAGATGTAAAATACAACATAATGTATATGGCATTTTCCCTCGACCACGCACCCTCTAACAAGGAGCAAAGCCTTGATTCAATGCTAATACTGATCCTGGTAAACAATTGCAGTTGTAGCAAACTGGCAGTCATGGGCTTTGGCGGATATGAATTTAGCAACTTAGGTTAATCGGAAATTTTATATTATTGGCAGCTCATTGTCATTGTCTGTAAACAGGAACTACATAATATATATATATATATATATATATCTATATATATATATATCTTTATATATAAAAGTCAAGTTGTGTGTCTGTCTCCTACGATTTAGATTCCTAACTACTCCCACATTTTGCGGTGCAGTTTAACCAAAACCGGGTATCTTATAGTCGGGATTCATATCGAGCCCTTCGGGTATTAGCGCGCATCTACGATGAGTCTACGATTAAAAAAAAAATTTACCATCATTTTAATTCATTTTAATGCATTTTTTTGCTATTTTTTGGCTATAACTCTCTAAAAATACTTATATAGTTATTTCCCTTACAAACCCGAGCAACACCGGGCGATACTGCTAGTATATATATATATATATATATATATATATATATATATATATATATATAATATATATATATTTGTTGTTGTTTGTTCCTTCTCAAGGCATGCCTGACTCATAAGGGCCGGTTTCCTTGGCGTATAGGTTCCCCTCCTGGACGGGAGGCCAGTCCACCGCAGATGAGCTGCAAGATGCAGGAGGAAAGAGTGAGAGAAAGTTGTGGCAAATGAGTCAGCAGAAGTTCGACATTGCCCCCTGCCGGAGCCGCGTAGAGCTTAGGTGTTTCGCTCATATACACATACATCACCATATCTGAGATTCTAACCCGCTATCCCTCGACCGCGATCCGCCGCTCTAACCACTAGGCCATGTGTGTGTTTATAAGCGAAACTCTTTTACTCTTTTACTTGTTTCAGTCACTTGACTGCGGCCATGCTGGAGCACCGCCTTTAATCGAGCAACTCGACCCCGGGACTTATTCTTTTGTAAGGCCAGTACTTATTCTATCGGTCTCTTTTGCCGAACTGCTAAGTAACGGGGACATAAACACACCAGCATCGGTTGTCAAGCAATGCTAGGGGGACAAATACAGACACACAAACACACACACGCATATATATATATATATACATATATACGACGGGCTTCTTTCGGTTTCCGTCTACCAAATCCACTCATAAGGCTTTGGTCGGCCCGAGGCTATAGTAGAAGACACTTGCCCAAGGTGACACGCAGTGGGACTGAACCCGGAACCATGTGTAAGTAAACTAGCTACTTACCACACAGCCACTCATATTATATATATCCATGCTTACATGGAATGAGAATTTTGTCATTGTTGTTGATGTCGTCGTTGCTTAACTTCGCGCAAATTCTCAACAAGGTCTCCTCACCAACCATAGTAAATTTCCAATATGTTACCCTCGCGTCTTGTTATTTCAAGCACACACTATCTAAGAATACATGGTCCAACATGATCTACCGTTTTAAAAGTCTAAGAATATGACTAGATTCAGATTTGGCTGCTATATTTAGCGGAATGAGTTGTCATTTCGAGAAGCCTTTATTGTCTCATATTTTTACCTGTTGCTGTCGTCCTTGGAAGCATTTCTCGGTTACACTAGATTGATCAAATCAATGATCATAAGATTTATAGCCTTGATAATTTCCTTTGTTATCAGGGAAAGGATATCTAGCTTATGATTACCCTCGATGCTTTCTTTTATAAGTGGATATTTGTGATTGAAGAGAGATTGTGCAACCGTAGCTAGTAGAAAACGCGTTAACTTCAATATATGTAGGTGCCATGATGGAATGAAAAATGCCGACTGTTGTATCAAGGATGATAATCGAGATATATTTAAGTGTACTGTCAACTTGGTTGTATATTGTTAACGGAGGTAATGTATATCCATTGATATAATGTCAGAGCTCAGGAAAGCCAAGATGTTTTCTTTATCATATCAACTAGATTTATTTCAACAACCACTTTCCGTTTGAATTATTTATTGCTAGCTCAAAACCACTCAAGTTCTTCCGATTCGGGATTTTAATATATCTACCTAGTGGATTCTGAAAAAGCGAAAGATATATGTCTTTGCCATAGATATATCTTAGAGAAAGTAGCGGAAATGGATATGAGATTTAATGTTTGAATCTTGGGATTTTAAAAATAACATCTCGAGTAGTTTAATTTAAGTTACCACTAGTCAAAATGCAATACAATTCGATCACAAAAATCAAGGACAGATACGCAGAGATAAGCTTACACATTTGTGTAACATATGTTTAATTACAAGCCAACGAAGTGCAGGGCCTTTTAACCGAATTTCAATCAAAACAAATTGGCAGTTTATATATCAACATTGACCCTGGCAATATTTTTAAATCACCTTGTAAAGCATGAAACAGTGCAATTATCTATACACAAAATGGCCGCACAATCCACTGGAAATAGTTGTCAAACCGCTTTCATTTCCTGCCCATCTTCGAAACATATACATTTGGTGTTCATAGATAATTTTAGGGTAATTATATTCTTAATGTATACAAATGAATAATGTATTCAGCATAAGTATCTAAATTTTAGTTAGGAATATTTCCCTAAGAATGTGTGTTCTGTCTAGAAGCGAGAAACGTAGGCAACAAATCAAATTACTATTATAATGCAGCATTCTCAAAGAGTGGTTATGAAAAGAAAACAAAACCGAATCTGAGAAAGATTAGTCACTTTTGTACAACGAATTTCTCCCATCTCCATCAAAATACCCTAAAACTCTAAACTCCTAGATAATCCTTTCTCCAATCAAGACAGACATTCGAAATATTTAAAACATACACGGTTAAATTGTCATATTCAGGTACACACAATTTCACAAAATCTATTAGTTCTTCAAACCGAACAAGAAATAACTAGCTACCCTAATAGCACTAGTCATTTACATTATTGCAACGTAACTAGTGAGAACCTCAAAAAGCAAAGCATATCCAAAAAGAAAACAAAATTCCCTCACAGCTAGTGAGCACCAATTCATGTCCCGGTGAGCTTTTCTAAAAATTCCATTTGTCCATTACTCTAGATTAATCACTTCCACAGATAAAAATATAACGTTGAGCTGTGCTAGTTTTGAATTCAGAGCTTCAATGATCCGGAAGAAATTATTCGAGGAATTTTTTCCTGACTCTCAAACGTACCGCCTATCCAACACTATCCTTTCACTTTGATACATCTTTATTCAACCTATTTATGCAAGCGCATGCACACACAAACAGGCTCACACACACAGACACACACACACACAGACACACACACACACACACATTACATATATACACGTCTACATATGTATATATATATATATATGTGTGTGGTTATGTTAGTCTCTTTATATATAAATGCACACACATGCAAGAGGGTATGCACATATATTTATATATTCATGTGTGTGTGTATTTGTGTGTGTGTATTTGTGTGTGTGTGTGTATGTGTGTGTGTGTGTGTTTTCCTGTGCATATCGTACTAATGCAATTTTATTTTCAATTAGTAATGAAAACAGACAAAAAGTAACGTAATGATGATAAACAAACTTTCAAAGAAGCAATGACCTTGAAATTAAAACAGAACATTAAAAAATAATTGAATTCAAATGTATGTAAATAAGTGTAAACACAACTAGGAATCTTTCTGGTTTTATGTATTTAAAATTGTTATTACCCAGGGGAGATTCTTAATGTGAGCTATTTCAGATATCTGTACGATTGTTGTGAAAGAGGCTGTGAAAAATGAATAAAAATAAAACGAGAACAATAACACAAATTGAAGGAGTTCTATTTTCGTAGTGTGAATTTTATGTTCAAGAATGTAACAAGAGGGTATGAAGAAACAAAAAAGGAAATTTAAACTTCGAGAATTTTAAGCTGTCGATATGTAGGTGTGCGTGATTGTGTGTGATTGTGTGTGGGTGTGTGTGTGTGTGTGCGTATGTAGGAGTAGGATCTTTGTGTATTCATATAGGTGTGGATGTATGGATGGATGTATTTATGTCTTTGCGTCTTTGGGCTTGTGCGCATGTATGCATGCTTTTGTATATATTTGTGTAGGTATGTATTTATGTGTGCCTCTGGCCGTTTATATATTACCTTATTTATGTTTATATACATACTTACATACATATATATATATATACATATATATATGTATATATACTATATATAATACATATATTTATATGTATATATATATGCATATATTTATATAGGTATATATATATGTATATACATATATATATAATATACATATACATATATATATATATATATATAAGTACATATACATATATATATAATATATATACATATATATATAAGTACATATATATACATATATACTCACTCTTTGTATATATATATATATACATATATATATTTAATATATACATACATATATATATATATCATACATATATATATATATATATAATAGATAGATAGATAGAGAGATAGATACACACATTTGCGTGTGTGTATGTATATGGTATTTTTTAGCAAACATGTGATTTTTGTTCATACATTAAACATCATTCCCTCTGAAATCATTACCATGAATTAAGAAACATTGGAACTTGTCGATTAATATAATATATAAATGAAATACGTAGGATTACTGTGACAGTTATAAGTTACTAATGGCGGAAGAAGAAAACATATACATGCTACGTAGCACCTTTAGATGTTCAGGTATTTGATGAATAACATTATACAATGCTTTAGTAAATTTGTGTATTATCATCCTAAAGCCTCATCATTGCTTTCCACAAATTATACGTTTAAATTGATTTATTCATCAACAAACACACTCCTGAAACAACTGTATTGAACCTCATCCCAATAGTGTTATGATATATATAATATATATATATATATATTATATATATGTACTTTATATCTGCATTTATTATATGTATATATGTATATGTAAGTATGTGTATAAATATATATATATATATATATATATATGTATATATAATAATAATTTCAGGGAATATTATTCCTAACTTACAGGGAAAAATTCAAATTAGAAATACTAAATATATTTACACACACACACAACACACATATATCATATATATATAATATATATATATATATAATATATATATATATATATATAATATATATATATATATATATTATATATATATTTAATAATTAGGGTTCAGCAAAAACTGCTTTACCACATACCGAAGTTTAGAAATAGCAGCCAAAAACTTTAGCTATTTCTCTACTTTAAAAAGGGACTCCCAGAGAACCAAAATACTTGAAAACGATCCACACAGCAGAGAGGAAGATTATTGATTACTTCTTAATTAATTAATTTTACCTTTTGTTATTGTATATATATATATATATATATATGTGTGTGTGTGTGTGTGTGTACATTTATATGTATATATATATATGTATATATTTATTTATGTTTATATGTATATATTATATATATATATATATGTGTGTATATATATTTATATGTATATACATATATATATATGTGTGTATATAAATATATATATGTACATACATACATATATGTGTGTATGTATGTATATATATATATATATACATATAAAGGACGTATACATACATATGCACGGGGGTGCATATATACATATATATATATTAATGGTCTTATTGTCAAAGGCTTCGATGTTTCTATGGGCGAGGGTCTTATTATCTGTAACAATTCAAATATAGTAGAACTTTTGAAGTTACATCTGAAAACACACATCTAGATATTATATATAATCTAAATAATATATATATAATATATATAATTTAAATTATAGATAATTTAAATACCTACACAGAGACACATATACATATACACATACATATAGACATATACATATATGTTGATTTGCATGATTATATAAATGCAATTATATGTGTATGTCTACGTAAATATAGATATATCTGCCTGTAGGTTTGTATTAATGTCATATGAAATTGTCATTAAATAAATAATGTTTCAAAATAAATACCTCTTCGGGGAAATAAAAATTATATTCTAAAATAGACATAAAAGAATGATTGTTAATTTTAAACTCGATTGTTTTTAAATTGTTTCTAATATAAGTTGCATGGAAAGAAAGCCGCAGGTGCACAAATAAATTTTTCTATTATTGTGAGTTGTATACAGATCCACTATAACTACTACTATGATGGACCCACAACGGTACCAGCTGTGAGAAACCTGCATACAACTATATTACGATTGTCTAATGCTGAAACAAATTTTGAAGGTCTGATTAGTCGGTATGTATGTATATGTGTCGCGAATATACCTACCTGCAGTGTGCTTATGCTACATAAACATGAAAAACTACTTACCTTATTAATAACATGCCACAATAATCTAAACCCGAAAACAAACTACGTAATTTAAGTAAATATATAAATGTGATTGTTAAACAGAAAGTTGCAAAGTTCAGGACTCTAACTGATGCATTAAACATACTAGTATTAGCTGTCTTGGGTGCTCTCCATACACTAATAATATGGAGCCTGTTGCAAAATATTATTCTACACACCACAAAATACTATTAAGTAGGAAACTACTAGAAACGACCAATTTACGTTATAAATTTATTACAAAAACGGAAGATTAATTATAGAAGTTATATACCTGACGATATACAATGAAAACATCAAAGCAATCACATGAAAAATGTTAAACTTGCCTACTGACATAAAAAACCTAAACATGAAAATCTTAACCATCACAAATAAATCAACACGTGCAGTGACGAATGGGGTCTAAAAATATTGTTTGTTAGGAGACTAAGAGGGCACACCCGCTACTACAAGGGAGCCTCCTCTCAACTACAAGGGGGCCTACCCGCAACTATAAGGAGGTCTACCCGCAACTACAATGCTATCATTTATTTTTATATTTAATTTATTTATTTATTTATTTATTTATTGCTAAAACTATTCTTTTCAACTGTCTACAAACAACCAGGTTGAAATAATTAATGCATTCTTCCAGGAGTGAATAAAAACTTCTCAAACTGGAGAAGACATACTAAAATGAGCCCACATATATGGCTTCTAATGGCTCAGGGGTTCACTTGCCATCGGGCAAGCTGTCAACTTGTCTAGTCCGCCATTGAACACATGATTGTTGAGGTACGGTGCTAACCAAAAACCCGTTGGCAAGAATGTTCACATGAATTCAGGGAGTTTATAAGAAACAACACAATTATTTCGTTTTGGGATTTGGTTTTCAAGATTCTTTATTTGAGTTCGTGTGTTGTAGCATATTCTGTTGTGTCTGGGGAGAGTCATTTTCTTTTGGTGCCTTATGATTTAACACACACACCGGTAAAATTTCCACTTATTTCTTTAAAAAGAAAAAATAAGGAGTCAGTAAAAATCTGGTAACGTTAAACATGAATCTTGGAACTTTATTGTTCCTTTCCAACTGCAAACCACTAAGTAGATAGGAAAACTTTAATGTAATAGAGATAAATATCGAATGCAGGGGTGTAATGAAAGGAACTTATGTGTGTGTGAACGTATGTGTATGCTTGTGCGAACATATGCGTATCTGTGTGTGTGAGTGTATGTGTATGTATGTGTGAACATATGTGTATGTGTGAACATATGTGTATGTGTGTGTGAGCTTATGTGTATGTTTGTGTGAACATATGTGTATCTATGTGTGAACGTATGTGTATGTGTGTGTGATGTGTTATCATATGTGTATGTATGTGTGAGCGCATGTGCATGTATGTGAGAATGTATGTGTGTGTGAACGTGCGTGTATGTAATTGTGAGTCTCTTTGTACATATGTGTGAACGTATGTGTATGTGTATGTTTGTGTGAGCATATACTCTTTTACTCTTTACTCTTTTACTTGTTTCAGTCATTTGACTGCGGCCATGCTAGAGCACCGCCTTTAGTCGAGCAAATCGACCCCGGGACTTATTCTTTGTAAGCCCAGTACTTATTCAATCGGTCACTTTTTGCGGAACCGCTAAGTGACGGGGACGTAAGCACACCAGCATCGGTTGTCAAGCAATGCTAGGGGTACAAACACAGACACACAAACACACACACATACATACACGACAGGCTTCTTTCAGTTTCCGTCTACCAAATCCACTCACAAGACATTGGTCGGCCCGGGGCTATAGCAGAAGACACTTGCCCAAGATGCCACGCAGTGGGACTGAACCCAGAACCAAGGGGTTGGTTAGCAAGCTACTTACCACACAGCCACTCCTTCGCCTATGTGTACAATTCTTTGTCGTAAATTATTTTGGATGCGTGTTTAGATTATTCTTTTTGTGTCAATGAGGATTAAATTCATTCGACCTTGAAATTTGTTTTGTTTAAGTATTCATTTCTAAATTGTGATAGAGAGAAACGGGGGCGAGAGAGAGACAGACACACAAACGGACAAGGAGCTGATTGATGGAGCTGAAGAGTATCACCGGCACTTCTCACTTCATTTCCATGGTCGTTTCATTCAGCTTCCAGTGAAACTGTGTCTCTATGTTAGTTATCCTCTAACATATCGATCGGCCAAGGCGGCGAGCTGGCAGAAACGTTAGCACGCCGGGCGAAATGCGTAGCCGTATTTCGTCTGGCATTACGTTCTGAGTTCAAATTCCGCCGAGGTCGACATTACCTTTCATCCTTTCGGGGTTGATAAATTAAGTACCAGTTACGTACTGGAGTCGATATAATCGACTTAATTCGTTTGTCTGTCCTTGTTTGTCCTCTCTGTGTTTAGCCCCTTGTGGGTAGTAAAGAAATAGGTATTTCGTCTATCGTTACGTTCTGAGTTCAAATTCCGCCGAGGTCGACTATGCCTTTCATCCCTTCGGGGTCGATAAATTAAGTACTAGTTACGTACTGGGGTCGATATAATCGACGTAATCTCTTTGTCTTGTCCCCTCTATTTTTAGCCCCTTGTGGACAATAAAGAAATAAGAAACGTTAGCACGCCGGGCGAAATGCTTAGTAATATTTCGTCTGTTTTTACGTTCAAATTCTGCCCAGGTCGACTATGCTTTCATCCTTTCGGGGATGATAAATTAAAGTATCAGTTGCATACATGGGTCAATCTTTTGACTGGCCCCCTCCCCCAAAATTTCGGGCCTTCTGCCTAGAGTAGCAAAGAACATATAGATCGGCCGTTACTATTCTCCTTACTACCCTTCTATAATGTAAATAGAGTTTTACCCTTAATAATATATTCTGCTCTATATAAGAATTTCTACATTCCATCAATTACAAGGCGAGTTAACCGAACTCCGGTGAATCTCTTATAAATGCAACTGAATCCATACATTCGATATATCCAGCAGCTGAAAACCTTGTGGTGTATAAAAATCTTGGATGCTCACGGGCAACACTACATATGTTTATAAATACTTCTTATACATACGTGTGTGCGTGTATGTTTGTGTAGAGTTTTCGATTACACTGTGTATTTAAATCTATGTTATACGCGCAATCTCGGCTAAAAGCTAACATTTACGCAACAGAACATTATACAGCATCCAAAAGCAAGCTGCTTAGTAAATAAATATACGTAAACACACACGTAGACACACATATACATATCCAGAGAGAAACAGAGAGAGAGAGAGAGAGAGAGAAAGAGGTAGAAAGAGGGAGAGAGAGGGAAAGGGAGAGACATGTATCTACGAATCGAATTGTACACATAGATAGATAGATAGATAGATAGATAGATAGATAGATAGATAGATAGATAGATGGATGGATGGATAGATAGATAGATAGATAGATAGATAGATAGATGGATGGATGGATGGATGGATGGATGGATGGATGGATGGATGGATGGATGGATGGATGGATGGATGGATGGATGGATAGAGAGATAGATTGATGGATGGGTAGAGAGAGAGAGAGATAGATAGATAGATAGATAGATAGATAGATAGAGGGATAGATAGATAGATAGGTAGGTAGGTAGGTAGGTAGATAGATAGATAGATAGATAGATAGATAGATAGATAGATTGAAACTCTTACCCCTGTATTCATTCGTCTATATATTTTCCATCAATAGTTCCCTCCAGGAATTATATACATAGGAAATAAGAAATATAAGATTTTATAAAACAGTAGAATTTTTTTTAATCTATTAAACTTTTTCATTGATTTTTTGCTTACTTATATCTACAAATGTATTTGTATATATGTGGATGTATATGTTCACCTATGAGTGCATTTGCCTGTGTGAAAATGTATATTTATATATGTATATATATATATATATATATGTGTGTGTGTGTGTGTGTATGATTTAATGTATGTGTGCTCTGCGTATGGGTTTTCATTGCTAGATACTTGTTTCGTTCGCTTTATTATCGTTCTGTCTGTTGTATGCATATATATGTATATATATATATATATATATATATATATATATATATATATATATATATATATATATGCATATGCATATACATACATATGAATGCATATATATACGTATATCTATATGGATATTTATGTATATAGAAAGAGACAGAGAGGTTTTTCTGCACTTTAATCTTTGCCTAAAGCCCTTTACACATATGATTTTTAATTGTAAAGCTAAATATTGCAAGTTACAAGAATTCAGGTCGTTGCTTTGTACTCTTACATTGTGTTTCATATTTCATTCTTAGGACCTTTTGTTCAGGAACCTTTGGAGAAATATTGTTTCTGACTTCTCTGCTGTATAGATTATGGGCGTAAATATCTGTATATCTGCACGAAATTTTCCAGTTATAATCTACATTTTCCAGGGAGAAAGCCTTTTTGTGTGTGTGTGAGTAATCGATAATATCAATACGAGCAGTTGAATGATACTTAGTTTCTTGGCCCTGAAAGGATGCAAGGCAAAGTGGACCATGATGGAATTTGAACTCATAACATAAAAAGCCGCAATATATGCTGCTAAGCATTTTTTGACTAGCACAAAAACGATCCCAGTGAGCTCCCCGCATTTACAGTTCCTACATAATGCATTGGACATTAATGTAATTGAGTATCTCGGTCGAAGGAACTTGAGAGCTAGTAACAGAATTTTGAAGTTACAATCTATAAACTAATGCAGTCAAGATATAAATACTTCGCACACAGGGGAAACAGCGCCTGATTGAAAGAGAGATTCACTACGTAAATGATAACAACTCTGTATATATAAATACGTAGAACCGTGCAAAGTGAAAATTATTGGTGGATCAGGAGAGAAAGAAAAGAATATTATGTGTGTGTGCGTGTGAGTATATGTGCGCGCGCATGCGTGTATACATATCTCTTTTACTCTTTTACTCTTTCACTTGTTTCAGTCGTTTGACTGTGGCCATGTTGGAGCACCGCATTTAGCCGAGCAAATCGACCCCAGGATTTATTCTTTGTAAGCCTACACATACATAACATATACACACACATACACATATATATATATACATGCATATGCATATACATACATATGAATGCATATATATACGTATATCTATATGGATATTTATGTATATAGAAAGAGACAGAGAGGTTTTTCTGCACTTTAATCTTTGCCTAAAGCCCTTTACACATATGATTTTTAATTGTAAAGCTAAATATTGCAAGTTACAAGAATTCAGGTCGTTGCTTTGTACTCTTACATTGTGTTTCATATTTCATTCTTAGGACCTTTTGTTCAGGAACCTTTGGAGAAATATTGTTTCTGACTTCTCTGCTGTATAGATTATGGGCGTAAATATCTGTATATCTGCACGAAATTTTCCAGTTATAATCTACATTTTCCAGGGAGAAAGCCTTTTTGTGTGTGTGTGAGTAATCGATAATATCAATACGAGCAGTTGAATGATACTTAGTTTCTTGGCCCTGAAAGGATGCAAGGCAAAGTGGACCATGATGGAATTTGAACTCATAACATAAAAAGCCGCAATATATGCTGCTAAGCATTTTTTGACTAGCACAAAAACGATCCCAGTGAGCTCCCCGCATTTACAGTTCCTACATAATGCATTGGACATTAATGTAATTGAGTATCTCGGTCGAAGGAACTTGAGAGCTAGTAACAGAATTTTGAAGTTACAATCTATAAACTAATGCAGTCAAGATATAAATACTTCGCACACAGGGGAAACAGCGCCTGATTGAAAGAGAGATTCACTACGTAAATGATAACAACTCTGTATATATAAATACGTAGAACCGTGCAAAGTGAAAATTATTGGTGGATCAGGAGAGAAAGAAAAGAATATTATGTGTGTGTGCGTGTGAGTATATGTGCGCGCGCATGCGTGTATACATATCTCTTTTACTCTTTTACTCTTTCACTTGTTTCAGTCGTTTGACTGTGGCCATGTTGGAGCACCGCATTTAGCCGAGCAAATCGACCCCAGGATTTATTCTTTGTAAGCCTACACATACATAACATATACACACACATACACATATATATATATATATATACAACGGGCTTCTTTCAGTTTCCGTCTACCAAATCCACTCACAAGGCATTGATCGGCCCGCCGCTATAGTAGAAGACACTTGCTCAAGGTGCTACGCAGTGGGATTGAACCCGGAACCATGTGGATCGTAAGCAAGCTACTTACCACACAGCCACTCCTACGCTTATGTGTGTATGTGTGTTAACAATGAATTACAGTCTAAACTGGTTTCTAATTTTTAAGCAAGGCCAGCAAGTTCGGGGGAGAAGATAAGTCGATTATACCGACCCCAATGCATAACTGGTACTTATTTTATCCACCCCTAAAGGATGAAAAGCAAAGTCGGCCTCAGAGGAATTTGAATTCGGAATGTAAAGATGGACGAAATGCCGCTGAGCATTTAACTCGCCGTGGTGAACTTCAATCGAAACTACCAACAGTAAAATAGAAAGTTTAAATAAAGTAAAGCCAGCAGGAAACGAGCAAAGGATAATGTATTTCCAAAATGTAATACAATAAGAATAATGACTGAAGAGCCCCAGCGTTCCACGACTCAAATGTAAGAAAGAGAGCGACATATTCAAAATGACACAACAACTCTGGAATCAGCTCTCATTAGAATTACATGTTGTTTGTTCCTTCTGAAGCCATGCCTGACTCATAAGGGTCGGTTTCGCTCATAAACACACACATCGCCCGGTCTGAGATTCAAACCCGCGATCCCTCGAATGCGAGTCCGCTGCTCTAACCACTAGGCCATGTTTCTCCAAATTTTCCTTCTCGGGCCATGCCAGGCTCATAGGGGCCGGTTTCCCGGTTTTAGTGGCGTAGAAATTCCCTACCTGGACGGGAAGCCGGTCCGCCGCAGGTGAGCTGCAAGATGCAGGAGGAAAGAGTGAGAGAAAGTTGTAGTGAAAGAATCAGCAGAAGTTCGCCATTGCCTTCTGCCGGAGCCGCGTGGAGCTTAGGAGTTTCGCACCCAAACACGCACACATCGCCCGGTCTGAGATTCGAACGCACGATGTCTCAACCGAGAGTCCGCTATGTAACCACTGGGCCATGTGCCTCCACAGAATTACATGTACAAACACATATTACGTATACACGCATATACGTGTGTATACATATGTGTGCGCGTGTGTATAACCGCCCTATAAACTCTATATATACTCAACAAATACAGCAGTTATTCTATGCAGGAGTCCCTAATTTACATACCGAATATGTTTAACCGCCCTATAAACTCTATATATACTCAACAAAGGCAGCAGTTATTCTGTGCAGAAGTCCCTAATTTGCATACTGAAAATGTTTAACCGCCCAATAAACTCTCTATATGCTCAACAAATACAGCAGTTATTCTATGCAGGAGTCCCTAATTTGCATACCGAAAATGTTTAACCGCGCTAAAAACTCTATATATACTCAACAAATACAGCGGTTATTCAGTGCAGGAGTCCCTAATTTGCATATCGAAAATGTTTAGCACTTTATAAACTGTTTAAATACTCAACAAAGGCAGCATTTATTCTATGCAGGAGTCCCTAATTTGCATACCAAAAATGTTTAACCACTTTATAAACTCTATATATACTCAACAAATACAGTAGTTATTCTATGCAGGAGTTCCTTCTCACATTATTATTGGTTTGTTTCACATTGGCATATAACACTTTCTTTGTATTTCACAGTTTCTCTACTGTGTTTCAGTCTGTATTTTAGTCAGAAGAAATTCTAATGTGTGTCAGAGTATAGAGACGTTTGTTCCTGTCTTTAATTATTATGATATTTAGAATCTCCACCATGATGCCCTGTTCAATCTGAACAAGCATATCCGAGATGATATCACCCAAGCTGTTGCTATGCCTGAATAATGCATTTCGATACCTTTTCATATCCGTCTTCACGTCGAATTATAAACATATTGCCCAACAGACATGGATGCAGATTATGTTGTTTATTTCATATCTATAATTGTTCTCAGGCATGGCGAGGATTGGACAGAGGGAAATCTGTTCCAATGTCTTATTCTATACAGATTGTATTGTTAGCACATGATAGTCATTTTATCGATTATTTTTGTAGCTCTATCCATCCTGTGCAACTAAATTCATACCTTCATCTTTTGCGATTACTCCATAGCTGTGGCTTATATTATCCTTATCAAATTTATATGATTTCTCTTCAGTATATTTTGGAATTCTTTTCCTATTCACCTTTACACATTTGTAAACTTATCAATTGTATGTTTGTACCTCATCATTTATATTATTTATCTCTTCCATGCATTTATTTTTTAGTTTGCACTGCATTATTTTCTTATATGATATTTTTGTCAACTTTCATGAACCTCATCTCCCTAATCGGTTTCCTTTTCATGCAATCTAAGTCATTCTGTAGTCCGATACTGGTTACATTTTAAGCTGTTCGCTCTTTGTAATCCCTGACATCCAAGTCTACATACTGACTCTACATACTGAGAGGAGAGAATGAGTAGAAAACTATTGAGCTTCAAGGAACTGAATATGAAGGATTTTGTTATCGTTACTCAATTTATTTTCAACCTGTAAGAAGGCTTGTAGCGTTCCTTTGGTGAATGTGACGTGACGCTACCATACCAATATGGACGTTGGCATATGACCAATAGGGAGAGGCAAATATACGTTCCAAAATATTACAGTACTAGAATATATTGTTATTGTTGGGCCCTTTGACACCTCATTCGTTAAAGATGAGCGTTTCTGTTAACTTTAAACAGATTTGTTAAGCTGTAAACCTCATTAATCTTGAAGATCTTATTAAATTTCAATATTACTATGAGTGGTTTTCTTTAAACACAAACACCCTCTTTCTCCTCGATGTGAGATTTATTAATTTATTAAATCTTGTTCAGAGATATAAAACTCTTGATGTATTTCTCAAAGAATGAATAATAAAAGCAATAATATGAAAAAGTGTAATACAGATGGAGAGCATAAACAATAGAAGCTACGATCAGTTGAATCAATTAAGATCAACGAGAAGACAATAGAAACAACAACAACAACAACAACAAAAACCATCGCTAAGAACAATGCACACATACATCAGTTGGCAGGACTGGGTGGGGAGAATTACATATCTTATAGTGCAAATTCTGACAAAGGTATAATATTAATATCATCGCTGACGGAATTGTAAATAAATGATAGATTGGTTATGTTGTAGATTTGAAGCTGTAATCATAGTAGACAGCTATGAAACAAGTCGAACATTATTATTGTTGTGTAGAATTCATATGCGAATTTTATTGTGTTTACGTGTATGTATTTATGTTTGCATGTATGCATGTATGTATGCAAGCGTTTATGTGTACTTGTTTACGTAGGTATTTGTGTTCGTAGTAATGTATATAAGTACATGTTCATATTCGTGTGTATTTCATGAAAAGAAACTGTGAATTATTCACGCCATAATGCCTGGGTGAAATTGAGATGTGACGTTACGTAATATATCATGATATTGCAAGAATATATAATATATGCATTCCGTACACACACGTGTATATATGTACAATGTTGTTATTGTACGTATACACACACATAACATTAAGAGAGAAGGAACACAAGCATAACTTGGTATATCTTTATTCCAACTGTTACTTAGGTTTCAGTATTAGACAATACATTACGTCACACTAAATATAGAGCCAGTAGGTGCAGCTTATACGGCAAAAATGGAATAAAGACTGCGTCAGAGAAACATTGAAGAAAAACATGTGTGTGAGTGTGTATGTATGTATGTATGTATATATGTGTGTTAACAGGCGCACTACACAGACACGCACATATATACACAGACATACACATGTATTATAGTTGCTATAAATAAATATATATATATATATATATATATCACGTGATCACGTGACTGACCAGGGTATCAGATTTTGCTAAAAATCGCTGGTAACAATGCGCTTCGCATTGTTTTAGCCATTAAGTGACGCCACCCTACTGGTAAGCGAGCAGGCCAACAAAAGAAAGAGTGAGAGAAAGTTGTGGCGAAAGAGTACAGCAGGGATCGCCACCACCCCACTGCCGGATCCTCGTGGAGCTTTATGTGTTTTCGCTCAATAATCACTCACAACGACCGGTCTGGGAATCGAAACCGCGATCCTACGACCACGAGTCCGCTGCCCTAACCACTAGGCTAATGCGCTTCCACACACACACACACACACACACACACACACCACACACACACACACACACACACACACACAACACACACACACACACACACACACACCACACACACACACACACATATATATATATATATATATATATATATATTTATGTACGTATGTATGTATGTATGCAGAAACAAAATCGAGTGTGTGTTAGTCCGTGGGTTGGCTGCATTTTTTGGCGTAAGAAAATATCTTCTCAATGCACTTGGTGTTAGAAACACCACAGACACAAATACACACACACAAAAACACACACACATGACAGAATAGAATAAGAAGAGTAAGAGCATACACGAAGACGGAAAGTATGACGAAAGATTTCCGGACAATGGACATGAGTTAGAATAAGAACAGTAATAAACGAATGGAAACGATTATATAGTACGTGGGTTTATATATATGTCAAGATCTCAAGCCTGCCACTATCAAAGCGACAAGACCTTTTCCTTAAGAGAGTCCCTGGTGTTTGTACATATTTGATATTGCGTTGGTGTGCCGGTTGAACGGTCGATGCACACACCTCAGGTGGATAATTCTTTTGTACGTATGTATGTATATATGTATGCATGCATGCACGCATGTATTATTGGAGTACAGATATATGTCGTGATCGTGAAGGGCAATTACTTAGTTTTGACCAACACACGAACGATCATCAGCTGTCGATTAATTAAGACTTTATTTCCGAGAGCCAGTAGAGCCTAACAATCTATGCATAACATAAGCGACCTCACGCTAAACCCGCTCTGAATGTTTTTCACACAGTTTTAGAAAGCTGACCATGCATATGAATTAATAGGACCACCGGCACTGCGTTTTTGATATTAAAACTGTAAACAACGTTATGCTCATATGTTTTATAAACATATTTTTGGCATCGTTCTGAAAATAGACCCTCTGGGTATACGGTGGTGCTCTTAACCAAAAATATCGATTACACGCCTTGTACAGTACTCCTGCTAGTTGAAAGACTTATGCTCTATATTATAGGAAAATTGCATTTACTTGAGCGTTTTCCAGAATATGTTAGCTGTAAAATAATATTGTGCGTTTATATTTGTTTAGTTATACTTAAATATAAAAAGGCTTTTTCTGTAATGAACGTCAATCCCTGGACCAATGAAAATATTATTTTTATCCATT
>NC_043010.1:40495668-40498168 GCF_006345805.1 Octopus sinensis
CACATTGTGTCATTCTTCGTTTCTAGCTCCGTTAATCACTCGTGAAAAACAAAGTCATAAACTCTATGAAAAAATATATTTTAAAGTACATTCTATGACAAAAAAAAAAAACTCGAAAATAAATTACAATTTTAACATTGAAACGGCTTGACTGACCAATAGAAATTAATTTTAATATTTTGCGACATGTTGAAGAAAGAAAAGGAATCGGTAAATAACAACTGAAAAAAAATTATTAAAACGAAATAAAATGGTTTATCCTTGTTATTTGAAGGAAAACTCGGTTATGCAAAATAAAATATCATTTATATTACCCCAATTTTTTGAAGTTTTGATAAGCCTTCCATTATATTAAAAAAAAAAAATTCAATTGAAATGTTAACTTATTCTCCCATATTTGTGTTTGTGTGTGTGTGGGGGGGGGGATGCACGCGCATACTATATGACAAAGTCGAGATTTACGGTATATACATTTTGACTACTGAGAAATGAGGAAAGGTGAAGAGCTGGAATCATAGTAAAACAAATATATAAAATATTTGAATGTGTTTGTTTGTTTCGTCTGATACGCTGTTTGAAACATAAAATTCAAAAAGAATTTCGAAAATATGAAACATTACAAGTGGGGGAGAATGAAAAAAGAATTTAAAAAATTTTTTTCTGGTTATTAGCGCTGTTTTATTCGCAGGAATCCGAAGGTATTTTCGGTTTAATTTGTTACAACAGGTATACCTGTTCGGAAACGCTGTCTCTTCTACGTCAATATAGCTACGTAATTTAAAAGGTCCATTTTCAGTGGTCATGTCTCATTGTAGATGTAGAAGGGTTAACAAGGGTATAAAGCAGTGAACAAGTCTGGACGTTCGAATTTCACAGGCTATATTAAAGCATTTTCGGTTTTCTTCATATATATATATATATATATATGTGTGTGTGTTGTGTGTGTGTGTGTGTGTGTGTGCGCGCCTGTCTGTCTGTCTGGTGGTCTGTGTGCGCGCGTGTGTGTGTATAATTAGAATAATTTCAGGTATACTTGTGACTGGATGACTTCTGACATGATTTGCAATATATTATTAATGTCACATTATAATAGGAATTAAGGCTTAATTTGTTCCATTAAAACATAGGACAGAGATCACTACGCCTCGCATCCTCTGTGTATGTATATGTGTGTGCCTGTCTGTTCTTCTGTGTGTGTGTTTCTCCCTGTAATTTTTTTTTTTTTATAATTACAAAATACTATCGATTAGCCAATAAAGGTTTTTTAATGTCAGAAACATAGAGTAACCATGTCAGATATCAATACAAGCCTATAGCCAGACAGTTCTGAGATAGGTGAAATGACAAACTCAAAACGGTACTCTATATCCCTCGAAAACGACGTCTGAAAATGGCTGCACTCCACGACTGGAAAGAGAATCAACGATATAAGGTGTCGGAAAATGCTTTACACAATCCACTCTCCTTAGTTCTGTCTACACGAGTAAACCACGCGTGTATACCCGGAAAAAAATTATAATTGCAGCATGAGTGTAATGTGAACACTTGCCTTTTGGATTCTCTGTCCACTAATTATGACGATCATCTTACTTCTATTCGAAATATAACGTATGGTATAACCATTAATTATTCCAAAATTTTACGTAAATATACATATATATCTAATATATCTTTATAGTCTTTATCCGAAATACAATGGGGATTTAGATCTAAACTCGGCGTGTTAATGGCTGTGAACCAGGTGTGATGTACTAATAACTCTGCAATCAACCACATTTAAATCGAGTGACATTGTTTTAAAGAAGCAGCTAGGCTCTTTCAATATTTTACATTCAAGTTGAATAAATATTTCTCTGACACTTAACTATACTAATTACATAACTGACTGCTTAGTTTAAAACCCATCTGCATGACTTCTCCGATATCTGAATAGATGAAAATCCTCGAACTGGCAGCTGGTTTTTCAGTTCTCCATTGACACATGATTAAGTGATTCACGCCAATACAAATTATACTAAGCCATTAACTGCTGCATAAACAGCGTGGTGTTTATACCATTAAATTTGAAAGACATTTTGATATTTCACTTATAAATGGCTATTTAAAACATGAATAATAAGTCTTTCAAAATTGTTAATTCACACAAGAACAAAAGATACGTCAATCTTACCTCTCTTTTCATAAAATTACAAAACTATATCTATACATATTTCCTAAACATTTTATATCGTAGTGTACAACATCACGCTGATTACAAAGGAGAGGAATCTCATCTAAATAGGATAGAAACGATATCAGCATTCAGGTGGTGATAACACACTATGTCATGTGCTTATGAAAAGTATGTTTAAAGATATATATATATATATAAAGATATATATATTCAAAGTGGCTAGTTGCAATTTAAAACCAAAAGTACAACCCAAAAGTTCAAACAACGTTAAGGGTAGCTAAGGGTGCAATTATGCACCAATATTGCTAGAAATAAGAGTTAAAACTA
>NC_043010.1:40503168-40577046 GCF_006345805.1 Octopus sinensis
GTGCCAGACACATAACGATCTTATTAACGAGCAAATTAACGATCTTATCCTTATATATATATAATTAAGGATAAGATCGTTAATTTAAATATCGATCTCATCAAGTGGCCAGCATGGGAATATAAACCTTCAAAGGTAATAATTATTATTAAAATTATAACTTAGGATATCTAAGAGATGCTGCCACGCTGAAAATAGCAACCAAAACTTGACTCTAAAACCACATTAAATGTTCATACAGCACCAGGAGAGAAGACAAAAAAACACAGGCACAATAAACTAGCAAAAAATTACTGGATAATTTGCTAGTTTATTTTGTCTTTTTGTCATCTCCCCTAGTGCTGTATGAACATTTAATGTCTTTTTAGAGTTAGGTTTTGATTGCTATTTCCAGCGTGCTGCTATCTCTTAGTTACCCTAAATTATAATTTTAAATATATATATATATATATATATATATATATATATATATATATATATATATAAATATATATTCTGCTTATATATATAGTTATGTCATATCAGTTACTTTCTTTAGCACTCCGATATAATTCAGACTTAGCTAGCCACGTCGAATGGTAGAGAGCAATGACAATTGTTTAGGATTAACAATTACACGTTCCTACATGATAGGTAAATCATGAATATACTTCAATCGATGTCATATGAAATACAGACCACATAATCAAAACATCATAACAAAGATTATAGAACAGTGCATACTCAAAATCTGTTTAGTACAGTATTTTCTCATTGAATTCCAACCCAACACCTGTTTCTCCTCGATAAGTGTCCTAATGTCCTTGTTGAAGCGAACTGGATATTTAAGTCTTAGTTCTTCTTATAGTATATTTTAGGTGAGGAACATGAAACCTTAGCGTAACTAACAGCTGCGATTACTTTGAATACGATACAACTATAGCTCTGGTATCATTGAAACTTAGAATTACCTTTCTAGAATTTGAGGAGATTATTTTATATCAGGATCCATTCACATCGCTGGCCGCTCATAATGAGTATAACATGATACCATAAAAGATAAAAGACATAGATTTAAAGAAAATCGAAAGTGACAGGAAATAAGGAGGGAACAAATTTTGTTTTATTTTGGGTAATCAGACCACTCCATAACAATAACGTTTATACCTTTTTCAATATTAGAAGCCTAATATTGATTGAAATGCGTAAAGTAAGTTGAAATTCTAATCATATTTAGTTTCAACCCACAAAAGAATTATGATTTCGAGGCTTATTTTAAAAATCTGACCAGAGTAAATTTACGATTATTTGACTAGGTTTTAAGTTATGTTCACCTGCATCTAAGTGATATCCAATTAGGAGATTTATTCGGAAAGTATTTAAATACTTCTCTGAATGAATGTGTGCATTTCACAGCTAATTCCTTTCCGTGATATAATAACCCATAATAATAGTTTAAGATATGGGATATTTCGTCCAATCATATATGGTGCTTCGAGTTCCCAATTGTATACGGTGAAGTGCTACTAATAATTGCTCAGTTAATGTCATTTCAGTGTCCTTATCCTTTAATATCATATTTAACGTCGTATTAATATCATATTTAATGTCACATTTAGTGCCCTTATCCCTTAAAGTAGCAATTGCTGCCACTATAATCTGTGGTCGTCAAATGCCTTGAGGATGAATTCGTTAGATGGAAATTGTGTCAAAGCCCCTTATTTATTAACATATATATATATATATATACACACAAACACACACACACATATATATATATATATATATATATATATATATATATTATATATATATATATATATATATATATAAAACATTACGTTATATAATTAGGGTTCAGTAAAATAATTTACCTTACCACACACCGAACTTTAAGAAATAGCAGCCAGAAATTTTAGCTATTTCCTCTACTATAAGAAAAGTCTCCCAGACAATGTATACTCAAAGGCAATTCACGTAAGTATAGAGGGAAAAATAACGAAAGATCACACGTACATCGATTACTTGAGAACGCCGTTTCTGGATTAGTTGGATATAGAGATCAACATTTCCGTCATCAGCCCGAGATTTCTTTAGGTTTAAATTTGTGAGCACTAAAAATCGAACATACCCGTCTGATATGAGTAATCCCAGACAAACCATCTTCGACCGCCAGTACTAACGAATTCAAAAAGTACGAATGAGGCTTTGTATCCTCCCTCGTCCACCCACGTGAGTTATAGAGCAACAAGTCCCTACGGAGGGATCTGTAGATTATTATCAGGGAGAAAGAATTATATTGTCAATTTATTGTTGACAATATAATATATTGACTATATATATATATATATATTTACATATATGAGAATTTATTAAAAAGAAACAAACAGAAGAGGAAGACGGGTGTGTAGCCAACAATTAATGTTTTACTCAAACACTCAGGAAGTGAGAAAGACTTTTACGTTTCGAGCCTACGCTTTTCGACAGAAAGGAACACAGAAATAAACAGGGAAAATAGGTAAAGGTTTAATGGCTATCGATATATCAGGGCGAATGCCGGATATATATATATATATATATATTCAGATGAATATGTTGCTTATCTTGATTATATATATAATATATATATATAATATATATATATATATATAGGTGAGAAAGTTGGTGTATGAAAGTACGTGGTTAGATATATAAAAAATAGAAAAGACTGAAAAAAACTATGTATATATGTGTATATATATATATGTATATATATATATATGTATATATATATGTGTATATATATATATGTATATATATATATATGTATATATATATATATATATATATATATATATATATATATATATATATATATAAAATATTATTAGAGACAAACCACTATTTTGCAAAACAAACAAGGAAAGACTTAATCAATACATAAAATTTTAATAAATAGTCAAAAAAAACCGCCACTACAATTGTTTCTTGTCTTGATCGACAATCTTCAGGTGGACTTCCAATAAGTCAGTTTCAAATTTATTATATTATAATATATATATATATATAAGTCTAAATAATATATTTAATGGTTTTTTTTTAAAAAAACAACAATTATTTACTGGTAGATTTCGGCATGTAAATATAACCATTAACGGTAGGAACTTCTATAAAAGTTCAATATATATATATATATATTATATATAAATAAAAGAGACAGGCAAGAGGTTGCTTAGCCACATACCGAAAAAAATAGAAATAGCAGTCAAAGACTGTTTATTTCTATTTTCTACATATGAGACTCCACATACGACATATCCCTGTAATTCACATATGCAAAACAGAAGGAAGAAATAACGAAAACAAAGTCTAACGGTCATTTATGAACGCGTTTCTAGATTAGGAATATAATAAAATATATATTCCATGTCTTTCATCAGCGTAAAACTCCATTAAAATAGATTTATCAAATGCTAAGTACCTCCACTTCCCGATCAGGCGACATTATTATATTCCTAATCTAGAAACGCGTTCGTAAATGACCGTTAGACTTTGTTTTTTTTCGGTATATATATAGAGATAGCTAGATAGATAGATATATAGAGATAGATAGATAGATAGATAGATAGATAGATAGATAGATAGATAGATAGATAGATAGATAGATAGATAGATGGAGAGAGAGATACATACGCAGACAGACAGACAGATAGATAGATATAAAACACAAATAAGCAGCACAATGTTTATAGCAACACTTAGAAAACATACCCTGTATTGAAATTTTAAAATCAGAAGCAAAAACTAAAGTTATGCAACATAGAATCAAGTAAAGACAGAACCACACTATAAAATAACACAAAAAAACATTTATTTAAATATATTACAAAAATATTTGAAAATAAAATAATACATAAATACATACTTGGCAAATATTTATTAAAATTAAATATATCTCATACGTCACAGGCTATTTAATCCGCATGCGTCAACAACTAAAAACTTGTTTTATTAGCCACGATTTTTATGAGAAGAAAAAGAAACAGTGCACTATAAAAATTGGCATTGTGTTACGCACAATTTGTCGCCATTTTACATAAAACGCTACAAATTGATAAGTGGAAAAGACAAAGAAAATATTTTCACACCTCCATAGTAATGTGTGTATGTGTGTGTGTGTGTGTGAGTAGGTGTGAGTTTGCGTTTCTGTTATCTGTACATATATGTGCGCAATACATTTTCAAATGCTTTTATATACTTAGCTAAACACACTTACAGTCTGATATGTGTATTTGTATATTTACTTACACAGACAGAGACACAAACACTTTTATATATATTTATGTGTTTGTGTGTGTGAGATAACTGTGTATGAGATAACGTTAAAATATTCATATAAAGAATGGTATATCACACTGATATAGACATGATACAATATGTATAGATGTATATTATATACATATATAGTATATATATATATATTATATATATATATATATATATATAAACATATATACGTATGTATATATATGTATATATCTAAACATATAACCTTATATATATATATATATATATAAAAATACATACATACACACGCATACACACACACACACACGTATACACACATGATAATACCTGATAAATCAAAAGCCAGTATTCTTTGCCGTTTTCCTCTTTTATTCATTGGAATTGTTTCAGCCAACGCTGCCGTTTTTGGTCAGTTATTGAAAGTACATTTTTTCCTATATTCACTTTTATGTTTCAATCATTAAGGAAACATATTTATCTTTTCTGCGAAGTGTCATGTCTATTTCTATAAAACTCTCATTTCTGAATGTCTTTCATGATTTTTTGTTCTTTAGTGTTTGACTGTGTGTGAGTGCGTACGTCTATGTGAGAGAGTGAGTGTGTGTGCTTCATTTTCAAAGATTAGACATATTCCTTATATTCCTTATAGCTTTGATGGTGAGATTGTTATAAACTTTCCTTCTCGGATGAATGTCATTTCTTTTTCATTGTTTAAAAATATGAAATAATCATTCATTCCTGTTTCCTGGTTATATATATATATATATATATATATATATATTATATATATATAGGAGTGGCTGTGAGCTAAGTAGTTTGCTTACCAACCACATGGTTCCGGCTTCAGTCCTACTATAGCCTCGGGCCGACCAAAGCCTTGTGAGTGGATTTGGTAGACGGAAACTGAAAGAAGCCTGTTGTATATATGTATATATATGTGTGTGTGTGTGTTTGTGCGTTTGTGCCCCCCCCCCCCAACATCGCTTGACAACCGATGGTGGTGTGTTTACATCTCCATAACTTCGCGATTCGGCAAAAGAGACCGATAGAATAAGTACTAGGCTTACAAAAAATAAGTCCTGGGGTAGAATTGCTCGACTACAGACGGTGCTCCAGCATGGGCGCAGGCAAATGACTGAAACAAGTAAAAGAATAAAAGATATATATATACATATATGAGAAATTATGATAAGCACAAATTTATTTCCTGTGTATATTTCACCATTTTGATTGTTCGAGCACTGCGTTGTATCTTCCAATTGCATTTGTATATCAACCACAACGGATTTTCAGGGAATCCTTTATTTCCTGAAGCTACTACGTACTAGTGTGAATAGCTGGATCGATAATGTATATTTCATATTTTGGAAGTGAAATCGAAGGAGAGCAATTGTTTGTGGAGGAAAACATTGACCAAGAATCGCTACAAAGGTAAAGGGTGGAAGAGTAGCAGCGCACACAAATGGAGAATAAAGAGTGAAAATCTTCCGAGATAATTTATAAAGATTGACCTAATCCTTCATGAAGGTAAATAGATAATAATAAAAGGCGGTGAGCTGGCAGAAACGTTAGGACGCCGGGCGAAATGCCTTGCGGTATTTCTTCTGCCGTAACGTTCTGAGTTCCAATTCCGCCGAGGTCGACTTTGCCTTTCATCCTTTCGGGGTCGATTAAATAAGTACCAGTTATGCACTGGGGTCGATATAATCGACTTAATCCGTTTGTCTGTCCTTGTTTGTCCTCTCTGTGTTTAGCCCCTTGTGGGTAGTAAAGAAATAGGTATTTGGTCTACCCTTACGGTCTGAGTTCAAATTCAGCTGAGGTCGACTTTGCCTTTCATCCTTTCGGGGTCGATTAAATAAGTACCAGTTACGAAATGGAGTCGATATAATCGACTTAATCGTTTCTCTGTCCTTGTTTGTCCTCTCTGTGTTTAGCCCCTTGTGGGTAGTAAAGAAATAGGTATTCGGTCTACCGTTACGGTCTGAGTTCAAATTCCGCTGAGGTCGACTTTGCCTTTCATCCTTTCGGGGTCGATTAAATAAGTACCAGTTTGCACTGGGGTCGATATAATCGACTTAATCCGTTGTCTGTCCTGGTTGTCCTCTATGTGTTTAGCCCCTTGTGGGTAGTAAAGAAATAGGTATTCGGTCTACCCTTACGGTCTGAGTTCAAATTCAGCTGAGGTCGACTTTGCCTTTCTTCTTTCGGGGTCGATTAAATAAGTACAGTTATGCACTGGGGTCGATATATCGACTTAATCCGTTTGTTGTCCTTGTTTGTCCTCTCTGTGTTTAGCCCCTTGTGGGTAGTAAAGAAATAGGTATTCGGTCTACCGTTACGGTCTGAGTTCAAATTCCGCTGAGGTCGACTTTACCTTTCATCCTTTCGGGGTCGATTAAATAAGTACCAGTTACGCACTGGAATCGATATAATCGACTTAATCCGTTTGTCTGCCCTTGTTTGTCCCCTCTATGTTTAGCCCCTTGTGGGCAATAAAGAAATAAGAGGGGCGAAATGCGATTTTTAATGGGCATTGTTCATGCAGTTTGTGGACTGAAAGAAAGTGCAGTAATCAGGATATTTTCCGAGAATGTTCACTTTCAGGTGTTCCTTAAACTGTCAGCCGTTTGATACGAAATGTTCGGAAAGTTCCGTCGAACTACAGCTACTGTGCCTGATGTCATATCTCTGGCACTGAATCTTTCGTTTAATTGTTCTCTTCTACAACCAACATAAATTAAGTTGTGTTCGGTGCAGTGCGCTGCGTATACTAAATCGGAATCTTTACACGTCCCACCCTCTGTAGGACTCATAACATTTCTGTCATGATTAGTGACGAAATTGGCTTCACTCATATTTTGGTTGTTTTTCGAGGTGCAGGTACTTCAATAGTAGTGTTATTTGGGTTAGAGGTGGTGGTTAACATTTCTCTTATATTTTTGTTGCGTCTAAAATCTATGATGGACTTTTTTACACGACGATTACAGCAGTGGTGACGACGTCAACAACGATGAAGATGGGGGAAGGGGAGAAAGAAGAAGACGAAGAAGAAGAAGAAGAAGAAGAAGAAGGAGAAGACGAAGAAGAAAAGAAGAAGAAGAAGAAGAAGAAGGCGAAGGAGAAGACGAAGAAGAAGAAGAAGAAGAAGAAGAAGACGAAGAAGAAGGAGAAGACGAAGAAGAAGAAGAAGAAGACGAAGAAGAAGGAGAAGGAGAAGTAGAAGAAGAAGAAGAAGAAGAAGAGAAGAAAAGAAGAAGAAGAAGACGAAGAAGAAGAAGAAGAAGACGAAGAAGAAGAAGAAGAAGAAAAGGAAGGGGACGGGAAGAAAACGAGGAGGGGAACCTCAAACACGTCTCTTTCGTCTGTTTCCCTTCCGCCTGTAAATCATCTTACCCTCTTTAACATTGTGGTCACCACAGTTTTCTCTCTCTCCCTCTCTTTCTCGCTTTCTTTCTTTCTTTCTTTCTTCCCCCCTCTCTCTCTCTCTCTCTCAGCCGGTATTGATCTCCTCTTCTCTCTCTCAGAGTTTCTTTTACATAGAAATATATGTTTCTTCATTTTCTTGTTATGCGCATAAGCTTTCTTCTAAAACAAGCATTATTTTCATTGTATAGTTGTTGTTGTTGTAGTTAGTATTACTTGTGGTCTTGTTTCTGCTTATTAGGATTTGAATCCCGTTGTGATAATTGTTCATGCAGCTACTTAAATTACATACTAATTTATGAGTAGATCATCTTCCACTGCACATACCTACATGCAAATCACAAACAAGGAGTGGCTGTGTGGTAAGAAGCTTGCTTACCAGCCATATGGTTCCGGGTTCAGTCCCACTGCGTGGTATCTTAGGCAAGTGTCTTCTACTCTAGCCTCTTGACGACCAAATCCCACTGAAAGAAATCCAGCGCATATATTTATGTGTGTGTGTGGTGTGTGTGTCTGTGTCTGTGTCTGTGTGTGTGTGTGTATCTTTGTGTGTCTGTGTTTGCCCGCCACCACCAACATCGCTTGACAACTGATGCTAGTGTGTTTAGGCTTACAAAAAAATAAGTCCTGGGGTCGATTTGCTCGATTAAAGGCGGTGCTCCAGCGTGGCAGCAGTAAAATCACTGAAACGAGTAAAAGAGCGATAGAGTAAAAGGGTAACCCGTATGTTTGTCTTCTCTCATAGTTAACGTCATCCAATGAGGTCTTCCTATTTCAAGACAAGATTCTATATATTATATTCTTTTATACTTTTTTCTTTTATTCTTTTATTTGTTTCAGCCATTTGACTGCGGCCATGCTGGAGCACTGCTTATAGTCGAGGAAATCGACGCCAGGTCTTATTTTTTGTAAGTCTAAACACACTAGCATTGGTTGTCAAGCGATGTTTGCGGTAGGGGGCAAACACGGACACACAAAGACACACACACACACTCACATATATCGACCATAATCGACCCCAGGACTTATTCGGCCTCTTTTACCGAACCGCTAAGTTACGGAGACGTAAACACACCAGCATTATACTTTACTATCATTTAGCTACTATTTCTTGCAAGTCAAATAGCCACATAGAGATTCTTCAATGCTTGCTTCGTGTCGTGCTAGATGGCTATTTCTGTTTGTTTGCTTAAATCATACTGGTGGTCGCTAGAGAAATTCAAATATTTAACAGATATTTACTTAGCATGTTATACTCCAACTTTCTTGAGTAATTTTATGACAGGCTCATTGCTGTTTTAAGAGTTTTCTTTTCTCTTCTCCTCTTTTTTTGTTTATTCTATTTCCTGTCACCAGTAAATATAGTCTATCAGAGATTTGCTTTCGGAAACAGTGTATTATAAACACAGTCATTAATTTACTTGTCATTCTGTCCTGGCTGATTAATTCACTTACCTAAAACTTAAGTGAATACATTAGTTCATTAAACCAACCTAGAAGTAATTCGATAACTTAATGTAATTCTCTTACCAGAAGATAAGTGATTCTGTGGGAAGACAACGGAGTATTTTTGGCGCAGCTAATGTTTTAATTTTTAGAACTTCGCTTACTAGTGCTGAAACTTGGCTTCGACTAACTATACAAATACCTATACACATACAAACATACATACATACACACACATACATACATACATATATATATATATATATATATAGATATATATATGTATGCATGTATGTATGTATGTATGTATATATGTATGTATATGAATGTATATATATATATATTTATAAATGTATATATATATATATATGTGTGTTTGTGTGTATGTATGTATGTGTGTATATGTATATATATATATATATATTTATGTGTGTATATATATATATATGTGTGTGTGTGTGTGTGTGTGTGTGTGTGTGTGTATTTATTTATGTAGGTAGGTATGTTTTTAATTTGTTTACGGAAAATGTTTTGAATATGCATATAAAGCTCGTATTCCATTTTGCTGGTTACAGTTTAATGAAACTGACTGGTGAACCAGTTCCAGAGTTGGGGGTTGCATCATGCTGTAAAGATATAATGTATGATAAATATAGTAATAATAACAATAATACTTGGACGGAATTTACAAACATTTATTGCAGTCCGTATTCTTGGGATGATCATCTACATGTTGTCATTTCTTCAGACGATATAACATTAATGGATGCTTAACAGATGGATGTTTATCCTTTTTGACCAGAGCGAAAGTTGATTTAGTTATATGTATAAATGTGTAAGTACATTTATATATGTACATACGTGTACAAGGAATACGTACTTGTTTCGACAGTATGTAATTGTAAATCTGTGTGTGTATGTATGTATGTATGTATGTATGTATGTATGTATGTATGTATGTATGTATGTATGTATGTATGTATGTATGTGTGTGGAGGCGCAATGGCCTAGTGGTTAGGGCAGCGGACTCGCGGTCGTAGGATCGCGGTTTCGATTCCAAGACCGGGTGTTGTGAGTGTTTATTGAGCGAAAACACCTAGAAGCTCCACGACCCTCCGGCAGGGATGGTGGTGATCCCTGCTGTACTCTTTCACCACAACTTTCTCTCACTCTTACTTCCTGTTTCTGTTGTACCTGTATTTCAAAGGGCCGGCCTTGTCACTCTCTGTGTCACGCTGAATATCCCCGAGAACTACGTTAAGGGTACACGTGTCTGTGGAGTGCTCAGCCACTTACAAGTTAATTTCACGAGCAGGCTGTTCCGTTGATTCGGATCAACCGGAACCCTCATCGTCGTAACCGACGGAGTGCTTCCCCATGTATGTGTGTATGTTTGTGTATGTGATTTATATCTAAATTTTTATATGATAATACGCAAGAGTATAGGAATGTAAAGGGAACGAAAGAGTATGAAGGATAACAGATTTCAATAAATTAGAGATGAGTTGTGAGGTCACTGGATCTTCACTTATCTCATGTTCTTCTCTCTTTCAGCCCCGCATATTCACTTGAAACATTGCATTCTACTATATATACCTGTTACACGATCGTAGAACCGATGATTACATTTAGTTACAAGGTCAATAATTTCCATCAAAACTTCGTAGTAATCTTTTTGTGTATATATATATATATATATATATATATCGATCTTATCAAGGATTTTATTCCCATGCTGGCCACTTGATGAGATCGATATTCAATTTAAATTAACGATCTTATCCTTTTATATATATATATATATATGTGTGTGTGTGTGTGTGTGTGTGTGATCATATCAAAGGGAAATGGAAATTAATTACAATTTACATTTGCAGTGGTCTAACGTGTAAAAAGAGTCCACTTATAGGGATTCTACACGCTAAAAAGAACAGCTAGGTTCTATAACCACAAAAGTTAGGTATAAAATTCGACAGGAATAAATTTAGAAATGAAAAACATTTACCTTCTAGTTTGAGTGTGTGTGTACATGTATGTATGAAGTATATAGATTATCTATATATATAAAACTGTAGTTGTGTGAGTGTCTGTCCCCTTCGATTTATATTCCTAACTACTCCCACATTTTGCGGTGCAGTTTAACAAAATTCGGGTATCTTATAGTCGTGATTCATATCGAGCGCGTCTACGATGAGTCTACGATTTTAAAAATAATTTAACATCATTTTTTATTCCATTTTAATGCATATTTTTTCGTGTGTCGTTGGCGGCGGAGTTGGCGTCCACGCTCAAACACCTGCACCTGTGTTGCTTCTCCCCCTTCTTCCCTCCCTCGTGAAGCTGTGGGGAAGGGAGTGTAAGGAAATCAACGTCGTAATGCGTTGTCAAGGAGACCAGCGTTCTTTTAGAACAACGAATTCATGGCTTGAAGTCGCCAAAACAGAAATCGCTAAAAAAGCTGAAACAGATCCACAAAAACTGCAATTACCGCCACACAGGGCAGGTTTCCTGTGCAAACAATTTCCACAAACGAATGTTTTAGTTGTTGCACAAATCTTTATATATAAAAGTGAAGTTGTGTGTCTGTCTCCTACGATTTAGATTCCTAACTACTCCCACATTTTGCGGTGCAGTTTAACCAAAACCGGGTATCTTATAGCCGTGATTCATATCGAGCCCTTCTGGGTATTAGCGCGTGTCTACGATGAGTCTACGATTTTAAAAAAATTTACCATCATTTTTTTATTCCATTTTAATACATTTTTCGCTATTATATAAGGGAAGTAATTCTCTAAAAATGTCTACGATGAGTCAACGATTTAAAAAAAATTACCATTATTTTTTATTCCATTTTTAATGCATTTTTTGCTATTTTTTGCTATAATTCACTAAAAATGCTTATATAGTTATTTCCCTTACAAACCCGAGCAACGCCGGGCGATACTGCTAGTTTCTATTAAAATATTTCTCCTGGTACTTCATGCCAAAGTGATCATCAGGCGAGAATGGTGATCACTTAATATCCAAGTGTAGTTTAATAGAATATTTATTCGTAAATTATCAACACAAGGTGGTAGTATTCTAAGTTTTAGAAATATTCTAGTTTCCTCCATGTCTATCTACTAGTTTTAAATATTTTAATAAACTTTACTATTTTGGACATTTAATTACAAACATAGTTTATGGAAACTGTTAATTGAAGACAAATTAAGTAGGAAAAGAGGAAAACTAAGTGTTATAAATATGTGGATGGACAATCTGGACGTACTTAAAAAAAAGAAACAGATTAGATACGTTGAATTTAGTCAACTGAGAGCGGATTATAGGTGAAGAAGACGATTGTGTTGTTTTTAACGATGCTGACTGTGTACGCCATCGTTTCCTAACGTATATGTGTGTGTGTGAGTGTATGTGTATCTTTGTGTATTTCTGTTATTCTTCCAGATTTATTTTATTAAATGGAGAGTTATTTTAGTAAATGTATTTTATTAAATGGTTCCGGGTTCAGTTCCACTGCGTGGCACCTTGGGCAAGTATCTTCTACTATAGCCTCGGGCCGACCAAAGCCTTGTGAGCGGATTTGGTAGACGGAAACTGAAAGAAACCTGTCGTATATATGTATATATATATATATATATATATACATGGATGTGCGCGTATATGTTTGTGTGTCTGTGTTTGCCCCCCCCCCCCAACATCGCTTGACAACCGATGTTGGTGCGTTTACGTCCCAGTAATTTAACAGTTCGGCAAAAGAGACCGATAGAATAAGTACTATGCTTACAAAGAATAAGTTCTGGGGTCGATTTGCTTGACCAAAGGCGGTGCTCCAGCATGGCCACAGTCAAATGACTGAAACATGTAAAAGAGTAAAAGAGTAAATAATTGTTACCAAAAATACTTTGAGGCTGTCTTTGAGCATCTTGCAACATCTATCCGATTAGATGCTGAATCCATTTGATGTAGCCGCTCAATTTGTACCATGTTTAATATATTATTGTAAGCAGCTACCGGTGCCATATTGGGAAATAATGTGAATACTGTTGTAAAGGAGATTCTTGAAAAATTATGAAATTTATAACGCAATGTGAAATAAAATCGCTGCCGGCTACAACCACTGTAATGTTATGAAATTTATTTGCGATCTTTGATTGTAGCCAGTGCTGCAATATGAAACGTAAAATGTCAGTGAAAAAATTTGACCTGTACTCTGCTGTATGAAACTGTAAATATAGATATAAGTTATAGCATTTAGTTATATACATATATGATATGTTATATATAGAACGTTGAATTGTTCTAAACTGCAAACTACAGAGGTATATTATTAATATAGTAGTAACAATTATTATGGTGATTCGTGAAATAAAGTTGAAATTGTCCGTGGAAGATTGATAAATTTATCTACTACAGTGTAACGCCATAAAATTTCTCAGAAATATGGTTACTAGAATCAAGCAAGTACAAGGAAATATATTTAAACACTCACACTTTAAATATCATTTAATAATTTTTTTCAATGTAAGCACAAATAGTGAAATTTTGTAGATGGGACGAGTCGATTACATCATATCCATTTTCCAGCTAAGCATTTTGTTCAGCCTGCCAGTTCACTGCCTTAAAATACCATTGATTAATAACAAACGTTTTATAGAAATTCTTAGACAGCCAAATAATTATGGCACGGATATATCAGTAGATGTAATATTTTTTAATAAACGCATCCTGTTGTTTTTAATGATGTGGACTTAATGCTATATATATATATATATATATATATATACGCGCACACACACACACATATATATATATATATATATATATGTGTGTATGTATGTATATATATGTACGAGCAAAATGCCCCCGTCCGATGGACGGTGCTGAATAATATCTACTGAATAAAAAGCTATCAGTGTTTTCTTTTCATGCCTTTATTTCAATAAAATTTTTGGTTTTGTTAAACGAAGTTAAGGCAAAAAAAAACTTATTGAGAAACCAAATAGTCTTTCCTTCCTTCATGCTTAGTTTGAAGAAAATATCTCTTTAGCATCTTACTTTTTCGTCTCTTAAATATACTGCATTTTGTGGCATTATTTCAAGCCAGCCGGCTTTTTTGGCGCAAACTGCATTTTCTCTCCTACGCCTAGTATCGATCGCAACAGCTGATGTACTTGTGCGTATAAATGCACATTCCCACGGCTTTATCGATCGCATTCTCGCCTGGAATCATCAATTGTCCACTGTTTTATATACTCCGCGTTTGAAGGTAGGGACAAGACTTGAATTCGTTAAAACAGTCTTTCCCGCAAAGCAAATTAAATGAAATTTGGGATTTTTTGCGGAGGTTTAAAGTGGTAACAAAAACAGGACAGCAAGAAAAAAACAGTGAAAGCAAACGGTGAGGGCTGTTAAGTCAAGAAGAGGTGAAGTGGTGAACGCTGGAAAAACGAGCGTTGAGAATAGACAGGTAAAAGCACGTCTTGTCTTTAGGAAGGAAGTGGAAGAAAGAAAGATGTGTAACCGTTGCGTCAAGTGTAAGCAACGAGAGAGTCAAGGAGGAAGAGTGACAGAGAGAGAGGGGGAGGGGGGAATGGTAAAGGAGAGAGGAGAAGAATAGGGAAAGGGTGGGAGTGAAAAACGGAAAGGTAGAAGTACATGAGAGGGAAATACATAGAAAGAATATAGCGGGATAGACTGCGCATCGGAATTATAAAGATAAAACTTACTTGAAAATGGATGCGTGGCGTTCGATCATATAATAATATGTAAATATAAGCATATATACATGCATATATGGGAACAGCACATAAAAACGTGAACAAAATGAGAAACGAGACAAAGCAACATAAAGAACAATCCCTTCATCACATATATATATATATATATCGGAGACCCCCTTCGGCCATAAATGACCGTGGGTTTGCACCTACAAATTTACCCTCCGATGCACAAGTCCGGGCAATGTTGTTTATGGAAGACCAGCAGTCACCCATACATAACAGCCTCCTTTCTCCATTCCACCAGTGTTAACCAATAGAAAGGCAAAGGCTGATACAGCTTGGCACCAGTGACGTTGCAATTGATTTCTACAGCTGAATGAGCTGAAGCAACGTGAAATCAAGTGTCTTGCTCAAGAACACAACACACAGCCCGGTCCGGGAATCGAACTCACTACCTCACGATCGTAAGCTCAACGCTCTAACCACTTGGCCACGTGCCTTCACACATACACACACACACACACACACACACAAATATATGATATCCATTTATTGATATTCGTTTATTGATCCCGTGGAAGTATTAAACAAAAAAAATACCTTTCTATGTTTGGAGAAATGTTTATAATTTATAGTTCGATGCATACCTTGTGGATATTCTTTGCTACAAATTGTCCACAAGCTAACAGAATAGATTTGAATTAAAAGACGTTTCAATTTAATATTTACACTCGTTGTCATAAGTTGTCCGTTTCGCGAGGCGATATAACTAACTTCAATTTAAATGTCTATTATTACTACTCTGCATTTTCTTGTTTTATAAAGCAAGTTTCTAGAAATATATATGTATACCGTGTATATGATATATAGAGATTTTACTTATTTTTATCAGTTGTTCTTAATTCCGTCACACTGTTCAACATTCAATATGTACGTGTATGTGTGTGTGTGTCTGTGTGTGTTAGCATATGCAATTTCAGACATACACATATGTAGATTTGCGCGTATGTCAATGCTTTATTGTGCGCGTCCATCTCCAAAATACAGGTTCATCTAATAAATGTATCTATTCACAGAGAATGTTCACTGATCAATTGGGAATTTATTGGAATAGATATATATATATATATATATATATATAGATATATATATATATATATATATATATATATATATATATGCATGTATGTATGTATATGCGTGTGTGTTGTATATATGTATATAAATATATATATACATGTATGCATTATATATGTATATATATATATATATATATGTACATACTTACAAGGTGAGCAAAAGTGTACGCACGCCGCTATATATGTATATATACATCCAAAACTTGGAACAGGGACGCAACAGACGACAATAAAACATCAGGACAGATAGACGATACGAAAAGAGGCAGGAGAAAAGAAGAACGGGCCATTCGTAGCCTTCTCTCTTCAGTCGAGTTTCCAGATCATCTTTACAGTTTCGGCTGGTCATCTTGAGACTTTTCAAATCTGGTTGACCTAAAAATCTAAACTGAGAGCATTAAATAATTTGGGAGAAAGTAAGCAAATCTGTACAACAACAAAGAAAAAATGATAAAAAACAAACGGCAAAAACGAAGAAAATGTTACCCAATTACAAATACAAACAGCAAGAGAATAACAAGTGCCTTTCAACTTATAAGTTGAGCTAGCGTGAGGAGTGAAAACCTTGGGGCAGGAACCAGAGATAAAAGACAGAAGACGGTAATAAGTGATGCTTCGTGTCTGGCGGTCGAGCCAAGAAGGAAGGATCATGCTTGGCCGAACACCGGTCGCTTGGAAGGAAAGGAACGGAGAGCGGTAAGGGGGCAGAAGATTGAAGAATTAGTGGAAGGACGAGAAGGTGAGAAAAATCAGTGACATAGACAAGGTACAAGGAAGATAAACGATGTCCAGTCCGTCTTTGTATCATCTATCTGTCCGTATGTCTTTATTATCGTCTTTACGTTCTCGTTCCGTTTTTCATTTATATATGCATACAGCGGCGTACGTACACTTCTGCTCAGCTTGTAAGTATATATCTAAATTCAGTACGATTTCTTATATTCCTTCTTTTAGTCCCCCTCATACATGTTTCTTCTTTCTACCTGCTTCCTTCTTTCTTTCTTCGTTGTTTAAGTACTTCACTCATTTTTCCCTCATTCGTTATGTATTTCATATGTTATTTGCACCGTTGGTGACGTCCTGTATCCGTATATGCATGTGTATATATGTTATATATATATATATATATAATATATATATATATATATATATATATATATATATATATATATATAAATTGTTAAAAGGACAACAAACATTAAGGCAAGGCAAACATCTCAAGAGGTATACAATATTAGTATTGGGAAAGAAAAGCATTTCTGGATGATTATTATATCAGGATTTTAACCTACATGGATCTACAAAGGACTCCACCTAATGATTTATGCTGATGGATCTATGCAGGATTGCACCAAGGAACTTATTCTCTTGTTTCTATAACATCTGGAAGTTGAACTATGAACTTTTATGCTTCTTTTTTCTCCTCTCTCTCCATCTCCTTATTCTTTTACTCTCTCCTCTATGTCGTCATTTCATTAATATATGCCATTCTTATTTTCCCTATTTTTCACTATTTGTCTCTGATGACGGAATATACCATACTCCGAGAACATCCCAGAAACAGCTGTAAGACTTTTAAATTTTTTTCCAATAGTAATAATGTATATGACTTGAGATGTTTGTCTTGCCTTATCGTTTGTTGTCCTCTTTAACAATTATATATCCGATGCATCGGAAATCTGCAATGGCTCCTTAACTACCGTCTCGGCTATATCCTTGGTGCCCTAGTAATCCGTTAAAGCACATACCTAGCGTAACTAATCGTTTAGATCACCTGTGAACTAAGCCCCCGTACGTTGTGTGTGTGTGTGTGCGAGTGTATGTACGTATTATTTTATTCTATGAACAGATATTCCTTTAATCTTACCTTTTTTATTCATTATATTAATTTACCCATATATCATTTAAACCATCATTCATCAATGTTAACATTATTACTCTTGAATTGAAATAAAACGAATAATTTTAACGCATGTCTAAACAGATAGAAACAAACACAAACATACACACACAGATACATACACATAGTAAACATGTATATATATTCTGTAGATTCTGAATGTATCCTGATATAATACTTATTGTCATCTAAGAACATTTAAGGTATTTAAAAATAGTATATTTTTATATATAAAAAGTATATTCTTATATATATTTTGTAATTTTAATCGTATTTGAGAAATGAAGGAATTGTTGGTTAACATGTTGATTTATTAATAAATAGATAAATAAAATAATATTATCCACTAGGACTTTCTATGCCCTAACTCAATAAATATTTATTATATTCATTGAAGGATTATCAATTCAATATTTGATATATTAAACTGGTTTATCATGGATAAATATCCCTATAAGAGTTTTGAATATCTTCATTGTAACTAATATATATATGTAACCAATATGTATATATATAAATATGTATATATATATAATATGTAGGTCCCGGGTTGAGTCGGGGTTAACCACAGTAAATAAGGTACTCAATACATAGCAGAGTAAATTAATTTATTTTATAGAAGGACTTCTACAGGACTAGAAATGTTTCATCAAAAGAAATCATCAGGAAGCTTCCTGATGATTTCTTTTGAATGAAACAGTTCTAGTCTGTAGAAGCTCCTTCTATAAAATATATATATATATATATATATATATATATATATATATATATATATTTCAACAATTGAGGGTAAAATTAATTAGTTATTAATCAATTTCACCAAGTATTCAGTATGTAAAAGGACCATTTAAGGCGAATTCAAAATATTACATTATATAAAAGGGCTTAGTAAATAAATTACTTTGCCACATACTGAACTCATACTGAGTTCGTATGTGGCAAAGTAATTTATTTTACTAAGCCCTTTTATATAAATGTAAATTATATATATATATATATATTATATATATATATTATATATATATATATATAGATATATATATATATTATATATTATATATATAATATTATGTATATATATACATATTTATATATATATACATATTTATATATATATACATATTTATATATATGTATATATATATATATGCATATACGTATATATATGCATATACGTATATATATGTATATATATATATATATGCATATACGTATATATATGTGTATATATATATAGCCTATATATATGTGTGTATATATATATATATATAGCACCTATATATAACTATAATATTATATATATATATATATATATATATATAATATATATGTGTGTGTATATATATATATAGCACCTATATATATATATATATATATATATATAAGGTGAGCTGGTAGAATCGTTAGCGCGCCGGGTGAAATGCTTAGCGGTATTTCGTCTGTAGTTAACTTCTGAGTTCAAATTCCGCCGTGGTCGACTTTGCCGTTCATCCTCTCAGGGTCGATAAATAAAGTACCAGTTTCCCAGTGTCTTTGTTTGCCCGCTCTATGTTTAGCCACTTGTAGGTAGTAAAGAAATAGATATATATGGTACCTTGGGCAAGTGTCTTCTACTATAGTGTCAGAACTACCAATGCCTTACCAGTGGATCTGGTAGGCGGAAACTGAGAGAAGCCCGTCGCACATATACATACATATATATATCCCAACGCATATTTTCATGTTTCAAAGTTTATTTAGCCCTCCGCACGCACTATCGCTTGACAATCGATGCTAGCGTGTTTATGTCCTATTAACTTAGCGGTTCGACAAAAGAAACCGATAGAATAATTACCAGGCTTACAAAGAATAAACCATCTTGCCGGTTTTCTCCAGTCATGGCGATGCTACAGCCTGTCCGCCTTCAAATAACTTCAACAGGTAAAAGAATAAAAGAAATTTTTTTTTAAATATATACACATAGGCATATATATATAATACATGTGTATATATATACATATATATATATATATATATATATATATATATACAGGTACGCATATATATATATGTATATATATGTATGCATATATATATGATATATATATATATATATGTATATATATGTATGCATATATATATGTATATATATATATATGTATATATTATTATATATATATATATATATATATAGATATATATATATATATGTATATTATATATATATATATATATAGATATATAATATATATATATTGTATATATATAATATTATATATATATATATAATATACTCTATATATATATATGTATATATATATATATTTACATATATATGTATACAAATCTCTAAAATATATTCATATCTTGTGGAATATCTGCGTTATTGTCACGCCTGTCATTTACGTAGATTGATTAATCGTTTTGGGCCTCGAAGATTATCCAGTGTTTTTGGCTTATGGATTTTTTTAATGCTTTCCCTATGTTATTTCGTTGTAATAATAACTCCTTGGAATATAGAAAAAGAGGGGAAAAAATTGTGTAAAAATTAGTCTAAAAATATAAATATATATGAGATTTTGAAGAATTACTCATCTTTGTGTTGCATCTCAGTTATCTGATCTGGAAAATGGTAGGAGAGAAGGTGATCTCGTGGTGTTGAGAACAAAATAATATCACTGATATTATTTCTGCTATTGTTGCTGCTGCTGTTTCCATCCGTTGTTTTTGGATATTTACGATATGTTCCACAAAGAAGGCAAAACTATGGAGAAAAGAAATTTGCGAAAACAAAATTTAAAAAGCATCGTCTCCTCAGACAAAAAATGGCACAACTTTATATTTCGTACTCTTAATATTATCTGCATGAGTGATTGCACGAAATCTGGGATTTATTGCTTAGATATATTATAGGCGTGTAATTCTACATACATACATACGTACATATATTTCTGCTGCGCTTCTATATATAATCAGATATGATATGTGTGTATGTGTGTATGTTAATACACTTATAAACATATCTATACATACGTACATACATTCATACATAAACCCATTACTGACAGATATAAATGTATATATAATATACAAAATATATATTGATATAAATATATGAATATATATAACACACACCAACACACATATATATGTATATATATATATAAATATATATATATATATATTATATATATATAACATATATATATTTTTTTTATATATATGTATATATATAATATATATATATATATACATGTTATATATATGTAACATATATATATAATATATATATCTATATACATACATATCTATATATATATATTTATGTATATGAAAATATATGTATATTTATATGCATGTGCATGTATGCATTCATATGTATATATGTAATATACCTACACACACACATATATATATATAGATATATATATATATATATACCTGCACACACACGCACCACAGACACACACCACACACCACACACATATATATATTAATATATTATATAGATCTGTATATGCATACACACAAGATGTGTTTGTGCGTTATCTGAGGGTGTTTGTCTGTTGTGCGTTAGTGTGTTTAAAAAGCTGAAAGAAAAGGATTTTCTGTTTTTGAGACTAAAATAAATATACAAGTCAAAGGATTGTTTAAAGTTGATACTGTTTTTGATTTTTTTTTTCGGCAAAGTGGTGGGGGTTTTCTAATAATTTGGTGTTTCGTGTTTAGTCTTTAAATCAAAATTTGAAATCTCCCGGATAATACGGTGATTTATTGACACAAACAGATGAAAACTGAAAACAACCATTAATAACGATCATCATAACATCATCATCAAAAATCCCATTATTATCATCATCATCATTATCATCGTCAACATCATCATCATCATCATCATCATCATCATCATTATCATTATCATTATTATTATTATTATTATTATTATTATTATTATTCAGTAGTTTTATTTTTATAGCGTGCTTTCACTTCAATACCGAGCGCAGCTCTGTGTGCCTTAGGTATGTGCTGTGATTTGTTGTGATGCTCTGATGGTTATTGTATGGAAAGTGTTCTGCGTTGGATGTGTGCAGTGCCTAGTAGTGCAATTTTCTGTATGTTATATGTGTTTGTAAGTCCTGGTGTTTTTGTTATGTATTTGTTTTTGTTATGTATTTATCTGAATATTTTTATTATTATTATTATTATTAATTATTACAGAAACAATCATCGCAGCTACTACTACTGCTATTGCTACTAATTCCATAAGTTACTGACTAGTCACGCGTTGATTTTAAAACGTTGTTCGAAGAAAGGATAAACGTTATTTTATAGATGAAGTATCTTCTTAATTTTATTCATTAAACTGCTCTGCTGCAATAGCTGCGAAAAGCTTGCAGTCTTTCCATACATGCTTGAGTCAATCAGATAAGGTTGTTTGATTTGTGTAGATACATTATATTTTTCTCAGGCAGTCCCGCATGCAAAATGACACTAGAATTCCCAGTCATGCTCCGCGAAATACGAAACACAGAGACTAAATTATGATACACGCAACATACACAAAGAAGAACGGCAAAAAGAAGTTAATTGTTCACAATTATACACACACATTAAAACAGATGGCAACACCATTGAAATGACTCTTAATATAAACAATGCCAGCGTTTTATTTGTCAGCAGTGGCATTCGCACATACACGCCTGTGACCTGAAACCGGAAGACAAATGAAATTACTGATCAAGTCAAGGTTGACAAAGCAACAATACGAAATGCATCTCTGCAGATGTGATTTTCCTTGAGAAAAAACGTTCTAAATATCATGGCATATGAGCAGGCTACACAAGGCAAATCATAAATTATTTTGTGTCTTTTAAGTATAAGAAGATATGCATTTGCCCACAAAACAGCAACTGGAAGAAGCCTTGCACAAAAATAAACCTGAAATTGTATCAAGCGCTTGTCAAACTTGTTTGTTTTTTGGACGGATAATTCAGTCAACGAAGAAAAGATTCTCAAATAATGAGAAATAATCCTACACATACACTGACACGCGCAAAGGTTACGATCAGCCTGCACATACACTGACACGCGCAAAAGTTACGATCAACTACGTTGGGTAAAGATATTAACCTGCGGTTTGTCTTGTAGACGTGGCTTATGTCGCAGCTGTCTTACTTCTCACTAGTGTTTGAAGTTTGCCCTATTTTTTATAGGAATTTCATGGCTCACATTAGTATATGTTTTCAATAAAATTTGATTGGTAGAGGATAGTCCTATGACTGTTCTTAGAAATTTTTGTAGGTTCCCCGCTACGACCGTGTGTTAATATCAAGTGGCAGTGTTTGGCGTCGTAAGTTGAGACTGGCACGGTTGAATGAACATGTCCAAACAATCAAAGCTCTGGTTGTTTTCCGTCAAGCGTTTATAGAGAATAAACATGTGGTTAACTTTATAACCTTTTGTACGTTGAACAACTTATAGATTTTAAAAATCTAATCAACACATAAGCAATAATATTAAATTTACCATGGAATACAGTAAAACTCAACTACCATTGAAACAGATATTCATACAATCAAGCAGATTCTAAACAAAACTTACTGTTCTCGTCATGTCATTTCAAACACACGAAGAATAATATCCCATTTCACCTAGCATGAAGAATCTGCACAAACGTCTCGAACCCTGAGATTCGTAATAAAAGACTCCAGGAACTAAAACAAGTACTACTTAAAATACAATAAGAATTAGTTTCAATAGACAACGGAATAGAACGTGCCAAAATAATAAATATCGAAGAGCTACGAAAAACAAAAACACTCCTGATACGTTCAATACTCTATCCTTTATTGCAACACACAACCAAGAAACACTGAGGTTTACAATATTATCCACCAGCACATCCCACTACTAAAACAAGACCCAAAAATGAAACAAGCATTTGAAATACATAAAATAATCAAAAGTAAAAGACTATTAAAGTCTCTCAAAAAATTCCCCACGAGTTGTAAAATATCTTCCACAATTTCCACACTAACAGTCAAAAAGAGTGTCCGTCCCAATTACGGAGTCTGCATAAACCCTTTTGAAGACACAACATATAGATTCAAATTAGGACAGACTTTTACCGTAAAAAAATCACTTTACATGTTCTTAAAGGAATTTAATATACGGTGTCATTTGTCTAGGATGTAATGAAGATTACATAGCTCAAACAAAGCTGACTTAAGAAATAGACTGACCATTCACGGACAACAAATACGAGGCCCCAGTACTTGACAGATTCCACGGGATGGACATATAGATCTATGTGCAAAAAAATAAGTCCCCAAAACTCCAGGTTTTCCACTCTACCTATGTTCAGCGAATACCACAGATGAAGCACGAATTAGCAAAGAAAATACTTTCATACAAAAGAAAACACCAAGACTTAAGAAACGTTAGCAGAGTAAATACACAAATAACAATTCACACATAAAGCTCATCCTGCAACTACACAGATAACAACCTAAACTGGACTACACGCAAACGACGACTGTTCACTCTCCCACCAGACAGATTAAATTTGGAGTGCCTTGATTATCACTAAACACGTTCACTTAACCGTGTCGGCCTTCGTTTTAGGGGAAAATATACTGTCCCGTGTCACTAACGCAAGCGTGTATGTGTGTGTGTCTGTGTGTGTGTGTGTGTGTGTGGTGTGTGTGTGCACGTGCGGGTATTCATGCACCCTACTATCTGACTTGTATACCAGAGATATTTCATCAGCCTGAAAATACGTAAACGGGTTTCAGAGGAAAAATGAATGTACATATACAAAACACGCACAACACACACACACACACCACACACACACACACACACAACACACATACACACATACACACATACATGCACACACACTAACACCTTCATACCTCACGGCAGTGTCTGCCTATCCAGTTTCACTCACAATGTTTGAGACCATCCAAGGTTGTAGCAAATGTCGCTTGCTCAAGATATCAAAGAGACGGATCGAACCATATAATTCATAACTGTGAACAAATCTTTATGTAGATTTCGAAAGGCTCCGTACCTCCCCGCCTCTCTCTCTGTCTGTCTCTCTCTCTCTCTCCCTCTCTCTCACTCCACATGCACACGAGAACACACATGTGCACGGTCATGCATGTATGTGTGAGTGTTCATATATATGCATATATGTATATCACCGTGATCATCGTAACCGACCAGGCTATCAGATGTTGCTACATATCGTGGTCACAATGCGTCGCATTGTTTTTGTCTTCAAATAATGCCACCCTGCTGGCTAAGCGAGCGTGCAGAGAGAAAGAAAGAGTGAGAGAAAGTTGTGGTGAAAGAGTACAGCAGGGATCACCACCACACCCGCAGGAGCCTCGTGAAGCTTTAAGTGTTTCACACCAATAAACACTCACAAGGCCCGGTCTGGGAATTGAACCGCGAGTCCGCCACCCTAACCACTGGGTATATATATATATAATAAATATATATATATATATATATAATATATATATATATATATATATTATATGAGAGAGAGAGAGAGAGAAGAAAGAGAGAGAGAGAGGAGAGGAGAGAGAGAGAGAGACTGATGTGTGCATCTGGTCTCTTACGTCTTTTGTGTCTGTGTGAAAGAGGGAGAGAGCACAAGGAGGAAAACGAAACCTGCTTTTATTATTAAAACCCATTAGTAAATTTGTGTATTCGGCCTGGGATTATGTCGCTGAATTGAACTAAGAAACTCAAAGTTATCAACTACAACGTCACTCTGCAGTCGGTAAATACGATTTTGAACGAATTATCTAATACGAATTCTTATATCTGCATATAATGAACATAATCTTGAGAGAAGTGAATATATATATCTATTATCTATCTATCTATCTATCTCTTAGATAGATAGATAGATAGATAGATAGATAGATAGATAACCTCCTCCGTTAAACATATATATAGATAGAGAGAATAATTTTTCGACTTACAGCTGTAGTTCCTAAATCTACAATTTTATATAAGAAATACAAACGTCATTATCTAGCTTAAACATATCCCAGTATTATGGCTTTATTCACAGATCTCTCTGAACAGGTTCAGCTGTTACTCATGCCAAAATGTTCTGGACATATACTCTGGTATAGCTTCGATAGTTAATCCAGATTTTACGGCCTCACTGCATTTCGCGGAACCGCAGATATTTGCTCCTTTCGTCGCAAGTATATTTTCTAAATTTAATTTTCCATTATCCAGCTAATTCCATTTATCCGTAAGTCCGGAATATATTGGCAGATTTCCTGCCTGGTCAAAGTGGAATTCAGAAATCCACTTATTTTGTAAGAGTTTAGAGTTTGCTATGACGGAAAGCAAAAATGAGCCAATGCGTTTAGTGTGCGCGAGAATTTATCAGAAAATGTTCAAATATAATTCATATATTCACATATACATCATTTACCTTGGTAGTTACTTTTACAATTTGTTATCTCAATTCAATAAGACTTAAGGAAAATCTAATATAATTTTTTAAGTCGTAAATATGAAGCCGATGTCCATAGGAAAGGGAATCTTCTCCAATTTTATATTAATAGATTTACGAAGAACATAAATATAACCCTTGGAACGCCCACATGTCATTGGTCAACTTATTACAGTATTCGTTTCCCGTAAGACAGGTCACGGGTTCAAATTCTACTAAGAACCAATATACTCCACTTCTTGCTCTTACCAACAAAATATTCCTAGAACAAGTTGCTTTTTATGCTTTTGTCGTTGCTGTAATCGTCTTAGCATGTCTTATATTGTTCCAAGAATAGATACAATTCGGACTACATTATCCCTGTGTCCTCGTTTACAAAGATGGAAGTGAACGATTTTATGAGAAGTTTTCTACATTTCTAGCATGTGTAGTGACCACGTAATTCTGTCTCGCTTCTGCTTGATGTTTATACGTGTTTCTCCGTCGGTCATGACGACGAGGGTCCAGTTAATCCGATCAACGGAACAGCCTGCTCATGAAATTAACGCGCAAGTGGCTGAGCACTCCACAGACACGTGTACCCTTAACGTAGTAATCGGGAAGGCTCAGCATGACATAGAGTGTGACAAGGTTGGCCCCCTTGAAATACAGGTGCAACAGAAACAGGAAGAAAGAGTGAGGGAAATTTGTGGTGAAAGCTTTTGGGTGTTTTCGCTCAATAAACACTCACAACGCTCGGTCTGGGAATCGAAACAACGATCCTACTACTGCGAGTCCGCTGCCCTAACTACTGGGCCATTGCGCCTCCACGTGTGATGCTATAAGTCATCCATGTAGGCAACAATGTCGTAGTTGTTGTCATTGTTGTTGTTTTTGTTGTTGTTGCTGCTACTGCTGCTGCTGCTGATGATGATGACGACGACGACGATGACGACGATGATGATGTTTTTCTTGTGCGTTGCCTCTGGCCAGTTCAACGCGAGCAGAGTCAGGGCATGCAAGTAGTCAACTATGAAAAACTACGCTCACACCACAGATCTACGTTTTCACAGACTCCATTCCTCAAAGGCAAGGTCGTGGTTTTCTCCTCCCGGACCACCGGTGCGCTGTATTCTCGAACAAAATATACTTATTTCACATCGCTCCAGTCCACTCAGCTGTAAACGAGCAAACTCTGCGACGGACTGGCGTCTGGTTACAGAGGGTCCCATGATCTCGTCACTAATACGTCATGGAAACCAGGTAAGTACCCTACCAGTCCTCTGACTCGAGACAGTAGGGTCTACGTTTAAAGTCCATCTTCATCTATCCTCTAGTTGAGGACTACACTGCAGTCTACGTCATTCACTTTGATTAGTCATAGGCATGTAGTGTTACATTATGGGCATATACGAGGAGAAATCAAAGAATTATCCGCACTATCCGCAAAACATACTTTACTATAGAGGTCATACGATCGAAGATTGAGATTGATCACGCCATTTTTCTTTCTGGCTTTACAGAGTAAACATAGCCGACTCCACTAGCAGTGGCCACCAAAGAAGGGCAAAAAAAAAATATATATAGACATGTTATATATATGTACATATATATATAATATATATATCTATATACATAAATCTATATATATTATATTATAGTATATGAAAATATAGTATATTTATATGCATGTGCATGTATGCATTCTATGTATATACGTATATATACTACACACACACATATATATATATATATATATATATATATATATATATATATATATATATGTATATGCATAACACATATATGTGTTTGTGCGTTATCTGAGGGTGTTTGTCTGTTGTGCGTTAGTGTGTTTAAAAGCTGAAAGAAAAGGATTTTCTGTTTTTGAGACTAAAATAAAATATACAAGTCAAAGGGATGGTTTAAAGTTGATACTGTTTTTGATTTCGGCAAGTGGTGGTGGGTTTTCTAATAATTTGGTGTTTCGTGTTTAGTCTTTAAATCAAAATTTGAAATTCCGGATAATACGGGTGATTATTGACACAAACAGATGAAAACTGAAAAACAACCATTAATAACGATCATCATAACATCATCATCAAAATCCCATTTTATCATCATCATCATATCATCGTCAACATCATCATCATCATCATCATTATCATTATCATTATTATTATTATTATATTATATTCAGTAGTTTTATTTTATAGCGTGCTTTCACTTCAATACCGAGCGCAGCTCTGTGTGCCTTAGGTATGTGCTGTGATTTGTTGTGATGATGCTCTGATGGTTATGTATGGAAAGTGTTCTGCGTTGGATGTGTGCAGTGCCTAGTAGTGCAATTTTCTGTATGTTATATGTGTTTGTAAGTCCTGGTGTTTTTGTTATGTATTTGTTTTTGTTATGTATTTGTCTGAATATTTTTATTATTATTATTATTATTATTATTATTACAGAAACAATAATATCAGCAGCTACTACTACTGCTATTGCTACTACTTCCATAAGTTACTGGCCTAGTCACGCGTTGATTTTAAAACGTTGTTCGAAGAAAGGATAACTGTTATATAGAATGAAGTACCTTCTTAATTTTATTTCATTAAACTTGCTCTGCTGCATATAGCTGCGAAAAGCTTGCAGTCTTTCCATACATGCTTGAGTCAATCAGATAAGGTTTGTTTGATTTGTTTAGATACATTATATTTTTCTCAGGCAGTCCGCATGCAAAATGACAGCTAGAATTCCCAGTCATGCTCCGCGAAATACGAAACACAGAGACTAAATTATGATACACGCAACATACACAAAGAAGAACGGCAAAAATAAGTTAATTGTTCACAATTATACACACACATTAAAACAGATGGCAACACCATTCAAATGACTCTTAATATAAACAATGCCAGCGTTTTATTTGTCAGCAGTGGCATTCGCACATACACGCCTGTGACCTGAAACCGGAAGACAAATGAAATTACTGATCAAGTCAAGGTTGACAAAGCAACAATACGAAATGCATCTCTGCAGATGTGATTTTCCTTGAGAAAAACGTTTCTAAATATCATGGCATATGAGACAGGCTACACAAGGCAAATCATAAATTATTTTGTGTCTTTTTAAGTATAAGAAGATATGCAATTTGCCCACAAAACAGCAACTGGAAGAAGCCTTGCACAAAAATAAACCTGAAATTGTATCAAGCGCTGTCAAACTTGTTTGTTTTTTGGACGGATAATTCAGTCAACGAAGAAAAGATTCTCAAATAATGAGAAATAATCCTACACATACACTGACACGCGCAAAGGTTACGATCAGCCTGCACATACACTGACACGCGCAAAAGTTACGATCAACTACGTTGGGTAAAGATATTAACTGCGGTTTGTCTTGTAGACGTGGCTTATGTCGCAGCTGTTACTTCTCACTAGTGTTTGAAGTTTGCCCTATTTTTTATAGGAATTTCATGGCTCACATTAGTATATGTTTTCAATAAAATTTGATTGGTAGAGGATAGTCCTATGACTGTTCTTAGAAATTTTGTAGATTCCCCGCTACGACCGTGTGTTAATATCAAGTGGCAGTGTTTGGCGTCGTAAGTTGAGACTGGCACGGTTGAATGAACATGTCCAAACAATCAAAGCTCTGGTTGTTTTCCGTCAAGCGTTTATAGAGAATGAACATGTGGTTAACTTTATAACCTTTTGTACGTTGAACAACTTATAGATTTTAAAAATCTAATCAACAACATAAGCAATAATATTAAATTTACCATGGAATACAGTAAAACTCAACTACCATTGAAACAGATATTCACTACAATCAAGCAGATTCTAAACAAAACTTACTGTTCTCGTCATGTCATTTCAAACACACGAAGAATAATATCCCATTTCACCTAGCATGAAGAATCTGCACAAACGTCTCGAACCCTGAGATTCGTAATAAAAGACTCCAGGAACTAAAACAAGTACTACTTAAAATACAATAAGAATTAGTTTCAATAGACAACGGAATAGAACGTGCCAAAATAATAAATATCGAAGAGCTACGAAAAAAACAAAAACACTCTGATACGTTCAATACTCTATCCTTTATTGCAAACACAAACCAAGAAGAAACACTGAGGTTTACAATATTATCACCAGCACATCCCACTACTAAACAAGACCCAAAAATGAAACAAGCATTTGAAATACATAAAATAATCAAAAGTAAAAGACTATTAAAGTCTCTCAAAAAATTCCCCACGAGTTGTAAAATATCTTCCACAATTTCTACACTAACAGTCAAAAAGAGTGTCCGTCCCAATTACGGAGTCTGCATAAACCCTTTTGAAGACACAACATATAGATTCAAATTAGGACAGACTTTTACCGTAAAAAATCACTTTACATGTTCTTCAAGGAATTTAATATACGGTGTCATTTGTCTAGGATGTAATGAAGATTACATAGCTCAAACAAAGCTGACTCTAAGAAATAGACTGACCATTCACCGACAACAAATACGAGGCCCCAGTACTTGACAGATTCCACGGGATGGACATATAGATCTATGTGCAAAAAATAAGTCCCCAAAACTCCAGGTTTTCCCACTCTACCTATGTTCAGCGAATACCACAGATGAAGCACGAATTAGCAAAGAAAATACTTTCATACAAAAGAAAAGACCAAGACTTAAGAAACGTTAGCAGAGTAAATACACAAATAACAATTCACACATAAAGCTCATCCTGCAACTACACAGATAACAACCTAAACTGGACTACACGCAAACGACGACTGTTCACTCTCCCACCAGACAGATTAAATTTGGAGTGCCTTGATTATCACTAAACACGTTCACTTAACCGTGTCGGCCTTCGTTTTAGGGGAAAATATACTGTCCCGTGTCACTAACGCAAGCGTGTATGCGTGTGTGTCTGTGTGTGTGGTGTGTGTGTGTGTGTGTGTGTGCACGTGCGGGTATTCATGCACCTACTATCTGACTTGTATACCAGCAGATATTTCATCAGCCTGAAAATACGTAAACGGGTTTCAGAGAAAAATGACTGTACATATACAAACACACACACACACACACACACACACACACACACACACACACACACACACACACACACACACATACACACATACACACATACATGCACACACACTAACACCTTCATACCTCACGGCAGTGTCTGCCTATCCAGTTTCACTCACAATGTTTGAGACCATCCAAGGTTGTAGCAAATGTCGCTTGCTCAAGATATCAAAGAGACGGATCGAACCATATAATTCATAACTGTGAACAAATCTTCATGTAGATTTCGAAAGGCTCCGTACCTCCCCGCCTCTCTCTCTGTCTGTCTCTCTCTCTCTCTCCCTCTCTCTCACTCCACATGCACACGAGAACACACATGTGCACGGTCATGCATGTATGTGTGAGTGTTCATATATATGCATATATGTATATCACCGTGATCATCGTAACCGACCAGGCTATCAGATGTTGCTACATATCGCTGGTCACAATGCGCTTCGCATTGTTTTTGTCTTCAAATAATGCCACCCTGCTGGCTAAGCGAGCAGTGCAAGAGAAGAAAGAGTGAGAGAAAGTTGTGGTGAAAGAGTACAGCAGGGATCACCACCACACCCGCAGGAGCCTCGTGAAGCTTTAAGTGTTTTCACACAATAAACACTCACAAGGCCCGGTCTAGGAATCGAAACCGCGAGTCCGCCACCCTAACCACTGGGTATATATATATATATATATATATATATATATGAGAGAGAGAGAGAGAAAGAGAGAGAGAGAGGGAGAGAGAGAGAGACTGATGTGTGCATCTGTGTCTCTACGTCTTTTTTGTGTCTATGTGAAAGAGGGAGAGAGCACAAGGAGGAAAACGAAACCTGCTTTTATTATTTAAAACCCATTAGTAAATTTGTGTATTCGGCCTGGGATTATGTCGCTGAATTGAACTAAGAAACTCAAAGTTATCAACTACAACGTCACTCTGCAGTCGGTAAATACGATTTTGAACGAATTATCTAATACGAATTCTTATATCTGCATATAATGAACATAATCTTGAGAGAAGTGAATATATATATCTATCTATCTATCTATCTATCTATCTCTTAGATAGATAGATAGATAGATAGATAGATAGATAGATAGATAGATAGATAGATAGATAGATAAATAGATAGATAGATAGATAGATAGATAGATAGATAGATAGATAGATAGATAGATAGATAGATAGATAACCTCCTCCGTTAAACATATATATAGATAGAGAGAATAATTTTTCGACTTACAGCTGTAGTTCCTAAATCTACAATTTTATATAAGAAATACAAACGTCATTATCTAGCTTAAACATATCCCAGTATTATGGCTTTATTCACAGATCTCTTCTTGAACAGGTTCAGCTGTTACTCATGCCAAAATGTTCTGGACATATACTCTGGTATAGCTTCGATAGTTAATCCAGATTTTACGGCCTCACTGCATTTCGCGGAACCGCAGATATTTGCTCCTTTCGTCGCAAGTATATTTTCTAAATTTAATTTTCCATTATCCAGCTAATTCCATTTATCCGTAAGTCCGGAATATATTGGCAGATTTCCTGCCTGGTCAAAGTGGAATTCAGAAATCCACTTATTTTGTAAGAGTTTAGAGTTTGCTATGACGGAAAGCAAAAATGAGCCAATGCGTTAGTGTGCGCGAGAATTTATCAGAAAATGTTCAAATATAAATCATATATTCACATATACATCATTTGCATTGGTAGTTACTTTTACAATTTGTTATCTCAATTCAATAAGACTTAAGGAAAATCTAATATAATTTTTTAAGTCGTAAATATGAAGCCGATGTCCATAGGAAAGGGAATCTTCTCCAATTTATATTAATAGATTTACGAAGAACATAAATATAACCCTTGGAACGCCCACATGTCATTGGTCAACTTATTACAGTATTCGTTTCCCGTAAGACAGGTCACGGGTTCAAATTCTACTAAGAACCAATATACTCCACTTCTTGCTCTTACCAACAAAATATTCCTAGAACAAGTTGCTTTTTATGCTTTTGTCGTTGCTGTAATCGTCTTAGCATGTCTTATATTGTTCCAAGAATAGATACAATTCGGACTACATTATCCCTTGTGTCCTTCGTTTACAAAGATGGAAGTGAACGATTTTATGAGAAGTTTTCTAACATTTCTAGCATGTGTAGTGACCACGTAATTCTGTCTCGCTTCTGCTTGATGTTTATACGTGTTTCTCCGTCGGTCATGACGACAAGGGTTCCAGTTAATCCGATCAACGGAACAGCCTGCTCATGAAATTAACGCGCAAGTGGCTGAGCACTCCACAGACACGTGTACCCTTAACGTAGTAATCGGGAAGGCTCAGCATGACATAGAGTGTGACAAGGTTGGCCCCCTTGAAATACAGGTGCAACAGAAACAGGAAGAAAGAGTGAGGGAAATTTGTGGTGAAAGCTTTTGGGTGTTTTCGCTCAATAAACACTCACAACGCTCGGTCTGGGAATCGAAACAGCGATCCTACTACTGCGAGTCCGCTGCCCTAACTACTGGGCCATTGCGCCTTCACGCGTGATGCTATAAGTCATCCATGTAGGCAACAATGTCGTAGTTGTTGTCATTGTTGTTGTTTTTGTTGTTGTTGCTGCTACTGCTGCTGCTGCTGATGATGATGACGACGACGACGATGACGACGATGATGATGTTTTTTCTTGTGCGTTGCCTCTGGCCAGTTCAACGCGAGCAGGGTCAGGGCATGCAAGTAGTCAACTATGGAACTACGCTCACACCACAGATCTACTTGTTTCACAGACTCCATTCCTCAAACGCAAGGTCGTGGTTTCTCCTCCCGGACCACCGGTGCGCTGTATTCTCGAACAAAATATACTTTATTTCACATCGCTCCAGTCCACTCAGCTGTAAACGAGCAAACTCTGCGACGGACTGGCGTCTGGTTACAGGAGGGTCCCATGATCTCAGTCACTAATACGTCATGGAAACCAGGTAAGTACCCCTACCAGTCCTCTGACTCGAGACAGTAGGGTCTACGTTTAACGTCCATCTTCATCTATCCCTCTAGTTGAGGACTACACTGCAGTCTACGTCATTCACTTTGATTAGTCATAGGCTATGTAGTGTTACATTATGGGCATATACGAGGAGAAATCAAGAATTATCCGCACTATCCGCAAAACATACTTTACTATAGAGGTCATACGATCGAAGATTGAGACTGATCACGCCATTTTTCTTTCTGGCTTTACAGAGTAAACATAGCCGCTCCACTAGCAGTGGCCACCAAAGAAGGGCAAAAAGCAGTGATCCCATTTCGCTGCTCTGAGGCTTTTAGCACAATACGAGGTCAGTGAACTACCACGTAAAAGTGTGTATGGGTGGCTCGAGAAATTTACAGGTGGCCAGACAAACGTGACGCACGAAAAGGGAACAGGATACCTGTCAATCTCCACCAGTGATGAGAAGATTCAGTAAGCTCGAGTGGTGGTAACAGTGAACCGGTTCACCATTACCATATCTCGAATCACTGCTCTTTGTCCTTTGTCAGATCACTGCTCTTTGTCCTTTGTCAGATCACTGCTCTTTGTTCTTCTTTGGTGCCCATTGCTAGTGGAGCGGCATTGCTTACACTGTAAAGCCAGAAAGAAAAATGGCGCGATCAGGCTCAAACTTCGATTACGTGACCACAATACTACCAACTATAAGCATGCTTGTGCAAAAAGCAGTGTGGCAATAATTAAGTTATGACGAAAGTGCGGATAATTTTTGACTTACCATCGTAATTATTTGTTTCAAATTTTGGCAGAAGGTCAGCAATTTCGGGGTAGAGGCTGAGTCGATTAAACTGTTATCGGCACTCCAAAATATGAAAGGTGACACCGACAGCGGAGGAATCTGAACTCAGAACGTAAAGCTGGAAGAAACGCTAAGCATTTTGTCCAACGTGCTAACAGTTCTACCAGCACGTTGCTTTTCGATTCATTAATATTGCTCCCATTGTAAATGAATGATGCAGCGTTGACATGCTTCATTCTTATAACTCCTTCGCGATACATAGAATAACTCCTTCGCAATACATAGAATGCATTTGTGAGAAAAGTATCATTAAGCAAATGTACGATATCCTACACATCGGCGTCAAAGATTATATATTAATAAAGTAGGTTGATTAATCAGTAAGGTGATAACAACAAAAATAATATAAATTAGACAACAGTTATTTCAGAGACCCCGAATCCACAGACAGACTAACAACATTTCACCTCATTTTCGCTAGTAATATTGTTTTAAAATTAGCAATGATGTCGCAACATTATATTTCCTTTCCTCAAATAACATAGTTATCTTAAGTCTAAGCTTAATGAATGATTTACACTGAAAATGACGCCATGTAGTATGGTGTGAAGCGGATGACACGGCGATTGGTACTTACTTTATCAACCCCGAAAGGATGAAAGGCAAAGTCGACCCCGGCGGAAATTGAACTCAAAACGTACGCTAAGCATTTTGTCCGGCGTGCTAACAATTCTTATTTCTTTATGGCCCACAGGGGGCTAAACATAGAGGGGACAAACAAGGACCGACAAAGAGATTAAGTTGATTACATCGACCCCAGTGCGCAGCTGGTACTTAATTTATAGAGCCCGAAATGATGAATGGCAAAGTCGACCTTCGCGGAATTGGAACTCAGAACGTAAAGACAGACGAAATACCTATTTCTTTACTACCCACAAGGGGCTAAACACAGACGGGACAAACAAGGAGAGAAAAACGGATTAAGTCGATTCCATAGACCCCAGTGCGTAACTGGTACTTAATTTATCGACCTCGAAAGGATGAAAGGCAAAGTCCACCTCGGTGGAATTTGAACTCAGAACGCAGCGGCAGACGAAATACTGCAAAGCATTTCGCCCTGCGTGCTAACGTTTCTGCCAGCTCGCCGCCATTTTTTACCCTCAGCGTTGGTGAAGTCATAACATCGTTTGCTTGAACATCAGTAATAGATTGATTAACATTATAAGAAATACCGCTAAGCATTTCGCCCGGCGTGCTAACGTTTCTGCCAGCTTGCCGCCTTGGCACGGTGAGATACTACATGAAGTACAGAGTGTAATAAAAACATTAAGATTAATTCAAGCTAATGTTGTTTTATTCAGTAAATGGACAGATCAAACGTCTAAATCACCAGTTTACTGGAATAGTTCAGATTTATAAAAGTTCAAAAGTCTGGATTAAAATGGCAGCAAAAATTATAATTTAAACTGCGGTTTAAATTATTTTTGCTTCAGAAAATTTCACTTTATTCTTCCGTGGAAAATTTCAATTAAGTCTTCAGTTTGAAACTTTAGATATTTATGACGTGTACAAAGTTTCATATTAAACTTATTTAATAATAATAATAATGATAATAATAATAATAATAATAATAATAATAATAATAATAATAATAATAATAATGTGTTATCATGTACATTGTTTTGTCTTGGTATAAAAGATGGGCTACAGCAAATATTCTGCTCAATACCACAGATTTGCTTGTCAGTTGTTTGACCTTAACCAGTTGAGCATGTCCCTTAGTGGCTGACGATATGTGCATCTCTGATCATGAGCAGAAATAATTGGGGAGCATCATAGCCATGTGTTGAGAGGGATTCTTTGGGGTTTGAATAATTCACCTTTGGAAACATGGGTGTTTTGTTCAACATCCTTAAGCAACCCTTATTCAGGGACCTTTTGAACAGGATGGGTTACTCGACCTGAAGAAAATTCTAAGTGGGCCCCACCTGCAAGGTCATGTGCTGTTTATCTTGATATTAGATCACCATGTTGCGCACATATGGTTGTGATGCATGTGCCTGGGGTACCCTTATCAGACAGGTAGTCATGATGGGTATACTGGGCTTCGTAAATTTTACCCCAGTGTCACTTTGATGGCATGCACTGCTCTCTCACTCAATAATAATAATAATAATAATAGTAATAGTTTCAAATTTTTTCACAAGGGCAGCAATTTTCGAGGAGGGGATGAGTCGATTACATTGACCCCAGCCCAGTGTTCAACTTTTACTTAATTTATCGACCCCGAAAGGATGAAATGCAAAGTCGACTTCGGCGGAATCTGAACCCAGAAAGTAAAGACGGACGAAATGCCGCTAAGCATTTTACCCGGCGTGCTAACGATTCTGTCGGCTTGCCGCTTTCAATAAGAAAAATGATAATAATAATTATTATATAACTATATAACTAAATAATTATATAACAAAAGAAATTATATAAGAACTAAAACCAAATCTCACTGAATTAAATGAAATTATTTACGGTGGCGTGAAGATGGGAGGTTGGTATGCATGGGCGACGGTTGATCTTCCATAAAACCACCCTAGGTTGTGCGTTCGCCGGTGAGGTGACTATCCGCCCAGACCTGTACCGCGGAGGGGAACCTCTTAGGTGCACCCAAGGACATTAGTGACCGACGGAGTCCAGTTAATTTACGCAGCTGCTAAGACAATTGAAACCAGTTATATGCCTCTGAAAAACAAAGGAATACAAACCTCAGAAGAATTCCAAAGTGGTAAAGTAAAAATGAAAAAGAGATTGAAATAATGACAGGTGAAATATCAATATTGAATGAACTAACCTGTGGAAACGATGTAAAAACCGGAAAAGGAAGACAAATGAAGAGAAAATATACATTCTCACCAATAGAAGAGCTGCTTTCAGAAAAAGAAACACTGCGTTAAAAAATCAAAGCAAAAGCTCAAAAAATACGAAGACTTGTGAAAAGAAACAAATTTTACAAGCAAAATAAGCTGTTCACATCCAGTGCGAATACATTCTACCGAGAAATAGGGAAGGCGAAAATAGCCGTCGAAGACCAAACCCGTGCCGTGGAAGAAGTTGAAAAGTTCTGGAAAAATATCTGGAGTGATGAAAAGACTTACAAAGGAAAATGCAGACTGGATTAGAAGCACCAAAGGATCCTACCAAAACTTACCACAACCAACATGAGAAGACATCACAATAGCAGACCTAAAAACGACATTCATGAAGGCTCATAAGTGGAAATCTCCTGGTAATGATAGGGTGCCAAGTTTCTGATTTGTCTCACTCTCGTGCGCACACAAAAAGTTAGTCCAGTTATTCAATGCAATTATGAGAGATCCTACGAAAACACCTGATTAGTTAGTAAGAGGCATTACTTACCTACACCCGAAGAATAATGAAACCAAATTTCGCCAAAACTATCGGCCCATAACATGTCTGTCTACCACGTATAAAATTTTTACATCCATCCTAGTAGAGAAAACATACATATATATGGAACAGAACGGTATATTCCCCACTGAACAAAAAGAGGGCCGTCGAGGCTTATATGGATGCAAAGACCATCGCATGATCCTTGAGAACTTTCATAGCACACGAAGAAATATCAGTTCTGAATGGATTGATTATAAAAAGGCCTTTAACAACACACTGAATTCATGGATCTTGAAATCGCTGGATATCTTCAATATTTCTCTGGTAATTTCAAACTTCCTGAAGCACAACACGGCAGTGTGGAATACGAATCTTCAACTATACCACTCTAATAGAGTACTGACCACAAGAATTATTAATATCAACTACGGCATTGTCCAAACTGACTCACTATCACCTTTAATTTTTGGTATAGCCCTAACGCCCCTTTCAAGTGAATTTAACAGAACAGGGTATAAACATAAAATTGGCAACAAGAAAATAAGTCATCTATTTTATATGGATGACTTAAAACTCTATGGTCAAAACGATAACGAGCTTGAAGGACTATTACGTACCGTGAAAGCATTCAGTGGTGATATTGGGATGGAATTTGGACTTGATAAATGTGCTAAGGCCACTTTCCAAAAGGAGAAACCGAAAACCTCACAGTCGGTGTAGTTGGATATTGACACTGTCATAAAAGAACTTGAACAGGAACAAACTTGTAAATACCTCGGAATAAATGAGAGCTCTGGCATTCAGCATGCAAGTATGAAAGAGAATATCAGGAGAGTTCCAGCAGTCCTAAAATCTGAGTTAAATGCACGTAACAAGGTGTTCCTTAGCAAATGAAGACTAAAACATATGACCATACACACACACACACTTAACACAAGGAGACAGATGTACACACATACATGCAAACACACACACACACACACGCGCACAAAAAAACAAACATGAATATGCAGAATGCATACATATAAACGTACACACATACATACATATATATGCATACACACACATACATGCATAAACACATGGATGCATGTATACATACATACATACATACATACATACATACATATGTGTATGCGCACGCAAACAGCCCCACAAACACGCGCACAAACAATCACAAAGAAAGCAGCTCGGATAACGCACAGGGTCAACGACTATTGAAAAGGTTGCAGGACGCAACAAAAATTTTAGAAAAAAAAATAAATGAGTAGAAACTAAACCGTGAGTGTGGTAAATGATAATGCACAAAAAGAGATTGACTCTCCCCAGACACAACAGAATATTCTTCAACACACGAATTTACATAAAGCATCTTGCAAACCAAATCTCAAAACAAAAAAAATTATATATTATATATATATATATATATTATATATATATATATATATATATATATATATATATATATATATATATAAAGTTAATCCAAACATGAAACACAAAGAGAAAACACAACGCGAGGACGTGGAACAAGTATAGTGTTATTGGACGCTCAGGAAGGAAAGAAGGCAGGAGTTAACGTTTCCAGCGGAGCTCTTCGTCGTCAGAAACATAGAAAAAGGAAAGATCCAAGGAAGGGAAGACGAAGGAAAAAAATCGCCAATGATACACACGCTGGCACATATTGAAATGTAAATATATATTGAAATATATATATATATATATATATATATATATATATATATATATGTATACATATATATATATACCATACACACACGGCGAATAGCTTTGAGACTAGGTTTCCGTCTAAGAAACACACTCATAAGATTTTAACGTACCCTGCTCTATAATAAAAAATATTCCCCAAATATGCCTCGTAGTGGGATTGAACCAACCCCAAACCATATACTATGAAGCGAACTGCTTAACACACATTCACTACAGTGCTTATACCATGCAGATAGAAGTGAATCTTTTATTCAAAGAGAAATCCCAGTATGTGTTTAAAATCAGAAGACTAACCTCGAATTTTAAGCTAAAGCCTGCTTCGAGGCAGAAGCGGATCATTCAATGATAGAAGAACGGTCTTTTGTGGAATATAGAAGAATGAACATGCATTTAACTGTAAATTCGCTTAGATTTATAAGGACGTTTTTGCTTCTAACCTCAAGCGGTGTAAGAATTACATCAAAGACTCACAACTCAGCGGAGAGGTTTGTTACGACGTAATTGAATTGCCGATGGATATAAAAGCATTGGTGAATTAGAACTGAAAACGAATTGATATATTTGTTACTTACCATCAATTCTTGCTGAAAAGCTGTGGGTGTGTTCAATTTTGAGAGAAAAAATTGTGTTCCTTGTGTGTTCCTTAAAATGAGATTTTCGTTGTACGAAAATATCATTATCGCTTATGCGATAAAATGACGAGGTGTTCGAAATTTTAAGTTTTCTGCTTGTAGAATATGATGATTGACTTGTCAGTGATTGTGAGTAATCCCAACGACCCAGTATACGGTTTAATTATACAAGGATGAATAACGATGCCAAATTTCCTTCTGTCCATGGTTTCTTTCTCTCATAAAATACTTACAATTTTGCATCAGATATATTACAATCTAACAACATTTGTTGCTTTCCCAAGTTAATATAAAATATGTTTTCACTTGTATTTCACCTTATCCAACCTTACTCAAAGTGTTGGCCATCACAAAATCTCTCATCCCATACAATTATTCTTCCCCTTTCAATCGGGCAGTGTTCTATGCTTTACTTTGTTTCTTGCAAACTATCCCAGATCAGATAACAACAATTCTCTTTTAGTTAATTCTATACGTGATAAAATTTACCTGTTCAATTATGCTTGGGCATACGCGAACTCGTGAGAAAACCACTCATTGAATTTTGTCAAGAAAAGAATTTTTCATTGTAGATAAATCAATTCGAAGCGCTCTCTAATAAGAATGTTGGATGGATGCATTTCGGAGTGGTTATCTCCATTTTCCGTTATCTGATGCTGAAGAAGAGATAACGACTTCGAAATGCATGTATCTAGCAGTCTGCTTAGAGTACGATTCGAATTGATTTACCGTATACGTCTAAATCTTCTCTATGACAAAATACACTGATTGATTTTGTCACAGCTTCCAATATGCCCCAAGCATATTTGAACTGGTAACAAGTCAGTATTTATTTAATTGTATTCTTCATTTGCGAAACAGACACAATTTTCCTATTCTACTCCTCGTTTTTCGATATCTAACTACAACCAGAGATTTTATGTGTTCCACTAATCATAGCAGCAGAAATTATTGAGCTATTACAGAATCTCGCCAATGGATCAATTATTGGTGATGCAGACAATCACCAGTTTCCGAGGATTGCAGACTTTACCGTATATGGAGACTGTTGATAACATTTTATTCTTTGGTTACTTCGTGAGGTCAGACTATGATAGGTGATATCATCAAAAAGATGTAAAGTCAAGTCATTAGTTAGCATTAAATCTATGATAAGCAAAGGGAATTTTTACTGAATATAATTTGCAGCAAATTTGCAGCAGACCGTGATATAAATACGCACCCATTCAAATATATAGGCACTGACGCACACAAACACACAGTTAGAAACAGATACACATGCATATATACATACGTACACGAATATACATATATGTGTGTATGTGTACTCATACACATATAAAGAAGTAAAAAATATATTAATGCACGTATTCGCGTATTTCTGAATACACACACACACGTGCACACAAATACATACACACACACACACATATATATATATATATTTATAAACATATACATATATATATATATATACATATATATATAAACACACACACACCTATATAGATATATGTACTTATGCGTACATAGATATATACATGCATGCATACAGTCACATGTATCTGCATGCGTGTGTTCTTTTGCACGTGCATGTGTGTATGCATAACTTCGTGCCTATATCTATGTTCTTCTATACAGACAGATACACACACAGACACACTCACACCAATGCACATATACATATATATATATATATGTATATATATATATATATAATATATATAATATATATATATATATATATATATATATATATATATATATATATATACTGATTGACAGACAGAGACAGAAAGAAAGAGACAGGGACACAGAAGAGAGTCATATAGAAATTAATACCAAGAGGGTTATAACTATGTTCTTAGACATAGATCCTTCGATTGCAGGTATTGCCGCTGCTCAATCTCCGTTCCAAGTGATGCATTTATGCCACCATATAACCCAACACACAGAGAATCTTTGAAAAAATACACGTGTACACTGTTTGATGTACCCACTTCTACCTCTCTAATTTCTCTTTTTGTGTATTAGCGATAATCGTCCTCGAAGATTATTCTTTGTTGGAACTCGGTAGGTGCTTTATCTTGTTTCTACGGTGAATAGAGGAATAGTGAGCAGTCCAACTGCCTGATCTGTTGTCAGAGATGTGTACAATTAAGTATTGTCATGGTGGACGTGGGTAATTCTTGATCGGTCGTACTCTTAATCGCTTTCTGTAAGCTTTTGGAATGTTCCCATATATCGGTCACTGTTTTAGATACAGTCACATTGTAGGAAATGAAGGAGAATTACACATTTATCATTCGTGAAAACAGCCATCATGAGTTTTGTGCCGATTGTAGGTTCTGGAATATTTAGGGCCTTGGAGAAAATTTGTGACCCCAATCCATGCACGGAGACTTCGTCACCGGATGATAAAGGTAGGCTCATTTTCGAATCTTTGTCACTAGATCGGAAAATGGTCTCTTCGTTTGCTTCAAATGCTCCAAGCAGATCAGGTCACACATATAAACTTCCCTCCTCATATTGAAGAACTACCCACTCTTCAGCTATCTTATGTAATGCATTGTAACAACAGTCCAATTGGGCAAAAAGATCGCGGATATTCATTCGTCTTTTAGCACGGATTAGCTCACATACAGACAGCTAATTCGTATCGGTGGTTGCAGTTGTTTTTCTTCAAATGAATGATTTCGTGGCTGTTTTGATCTTCTTAAAATCACACCATTTTGTCCACATTATTCATGCCAAATGTGTCGTCATCTCTGTAATCATGTAGCCCTTTGTGAGACACCCTGTGCTACTTTTTTGTCAAGAATTCAAAGGCAGCATGCTGCTTCAACTTGGAACCAATTATTCGCTTGCAAAGAAAAGAATACACGAGTATGAGTTGAAAGATTTACTCCTACAAATTCAACACTATATGCCCACCTTAGCGTCAATTTCTGTACAAACTTGCATACGCATACCCATATACATATATACATACATACATACATACATACATACACACGCATACATAAATACATACATACACACACACACACATACGTACATACGTACATACATACACACACATACATACATACATACATACATACATACATACATACATACATACATACATACATACATACATACATACATACATACATACATATATACATACATACGTGGCTTAGTGGTTAGGGTATTCCGCTTACGATCGTAAGGTCGTGTGTTCAATTCCCGGCGACACGTTGTGTCCTTGAGCAGGACATTTTGTTTCCCATTTCTCCGGTCCACTCACCTGGTAAAAATGAGTAGTACCTGTATTTCAAAGGGCCAGTCTTGTCACACTCTGTGTCACGCAGAACTTCTTAAGAACTACGTTAGAGGGAAAAGTGTATGTGGAGTGCTCAGCCACTTGCAAGTTAATTTCACGAGCAAGCTGTTCCGTTGATCGTATCAACAGAGACCCTAGTCGTCGTAACCGACGGAATGCCACGATGACATACATGCATACATACATACATACATACAAAAATACCCTGTTGTTGATGTTGAAATTCCAACGAAGGAGACTTGGATCTAGGTTAGAAACCGGTTCTTTCTCTGATGGCAAGAAATCTTGAAATAAACTGAATAACGATATATACATACGTACGTAGGTACATACATACATGCATACATACATACATACATACATACATACATACATACATACATACATACATACATACATACATACACACATACTTATAGCACACTATTTTTATTTCATAAATGTTATTCAGAAGAGTAGAGATTGTGGCTTTGACAATTTTATTGTCCCTCCTCCCAGCCCACTATTAGATAGGCAAGATTATTGCAACGGTTGCAAATCTTCGGGTCAGTGTCCGTAAAATTAATAAATACACAGGTGGGAAAGTTATTTGTGTGTTTATTACAGATAAACTGCCTCAAAATGTAGCTTAGGATCATGTTTTATTTACCCGATCAGTGAGTTACACTAACTGCTCCAAATCTGTATACAATGACATGAAATGGTATAATTATTAATAAATACAATAAGTAAATACATTGGTAAGGCTGGAGTTCCAACAGTGTTCCAATGTAATATAGTCTGGCTGCTTCAAATTTTATTTCATTGAAACTCCATTCTAAAACATACCAGTAAAGATAACCATCACAAGTTAGCTTCAGTCTTCTTTTAGAAATGATTGTTTATACTTCAAAGCCATGCCATGACATCATGAATTTATCGTGAATAATACAAATAGTAATAAATACAATAATAATATCTTCGAGATAGAAACGTTAGCAATATCTACCGGTGTCTGCAAAACACAACTATTTCAATGAACAGAAATGAAAGAAATACAATTGTTATATCATCGACATTCAATGTCAAATAGATATAATAAAGTTGTCAATATATTCCCAAGAGGCAATCGTATCGAACCAAAATCAAACATATCGCTCTCATAAATAACAAATTAAATACAGAAAACCGATACATGCAACGCGTAGACCTTAACCACAGTAGGAGCAACAACATAGGTTATCATTATTTCTCAAGACATAAGCATTGACAACAAGTGTTATCGACAACATGTCAGTAATTTAACAAATAATTATAACAGTTATCTAATACGTTTATCGATCAAAACTCTCATCACTAGTTGCTTTTTTGTTGATGTTTGTGTTGAAATTGATGCTGTTGTTGGTGGGGTTCATCTTTTTTTTAACGCGAATTGAACAACGAATTTCTTCTTTCTTCTTATTTTTATTTAAATCTTTTCCTAATATTATTGACGTACGTTATATTACTCACTTCTACATGACACAGCGCCTCAAGCAAACTACTATATATATATATATATATATATATATATATATATATATATATAGTGTGTGTGTGTGTGGTGTGTGTGTGTGTGTGTTGTGTGTGTGTGTGTGTGTGTGTGTTGTGTGTGTGTGTCTGTATATATATGTATGTATGGATAGATGGATATATATGTATGTGTGTGTATATATGCTTATGTATATGTATACATATATTTATATATACCTTTATATATATGAATATATATATATATATATACGTGGTCTGATCAATAAGTATCCGGAATGTTGTCATAGTAACGATGCTAAAGCGCGCAAAGTAAAGTCGCTTGGTACAGATTGATCTTGAACTCTGCTGTGCATGCGCACTAAATTTTAACTTTCCAACTCAATTCCGCTGTTTGCAGCAGTGCTTAGAAGGAAGGTGCTTGGATACTGTCTCATAAGGAGCAAGCAATAATCGTCACTATTTTCATCTTCAACAATTTCCATTGTCGGGCAATCTCCTATTTTTCCCCTTTCCACTTGACTATTCATGGGTCATATATATATAATCATATATATATATATATATATGTGTGTGTGTGTAAAAATATATATACATATATATATATATATTATATATATATATATATAATAGTGTGTGTGTGTGGTGTGTGTGTGTGTGTGTGTGTTGTGTGTTGTGTGTGTGTATTTATAGAAGGTGCGTGGCCTAGTGGTTAGGGCATTCGCCTCACGAACGTATGGTCGTGAGTTCATTTCCCGGCGACGCGTTGTGTCCTTGACCAAGACACTTTATTTCTTGTTGCTCCACTTCATTCAGCTGGCAAAAATGAGTTGTACATATATTTTAATGGGTCAGCCTTGTCACATTCTGCGTCACGCTGGATCTCCCTGACAACTACGTTAAGGGTTCTCATGGAGTGTGCTCAGCCACTTGCACGTTTATTTCACGAGCAAGCTGTTCCGTTGATCGCATCAGCTGGGAACCTCGTCGTCGTAACTAACGGAGTGCTCCTATATATATATATATTATATATATATATATAATATATATATATATAGAGAGAGAGAGAGAGAGAGAGAGAGAAGAGAGAGAGAGAGAGAGAGAATATATTTCTATATATTTAGTATATATTTCTGGTACTTAATTTTCAATAAGATGGAATATATATATATATACTGAAGAGTGGCTATATTTATATTGAAGTGATTTACCTATTATGATTTCTTAAATATAGCCACGAAACACGTGTCGTTATTTTACCAGATAAATGCATTTTATATATTATTTTGCACATTACTTAATCATCGTTATATGTTGTATCTTATATTCAATCTTTCTATAATATGTAATCTTTCTAAATGGTATATTTTAATTTTTCATTATTGAATTGATAAAAGGTGGGGTATTTTTCTAATTTATATATATAATATTTTGTGAAATTTGATTTAGTATTTCTAAATTGAATTTTTCCCTTGTAGGTTTGGAATAATATTCCCTCATATTACATATATAATATATATGTGTGTGTGTGTGTATGTGTGTGTATGTGTGTGTGTGTGTATGTGTGTATGTGTGTGTATGTGTATGTGTGTGTGTGTATATTGCGTTGTCTGGAAAGTTCGTGCCGATTTTTAAAGGAAAGAAAAATGTCAATAAACACTTGCCCTTATCAACCAAATATGAACCAGTTTGTTGCACAATGCGTCTCCATATTTCCTTTAACTTGAGGTGGTTTCATGGCAAAGAATTCATCACCTTATGTTTTTACGTCATCCAAGGAATTGAAATTTTTACCATTAAGACTATTCTACAGAGACCTGAATAAGGGGAAATCCGAAGGAGCAATATCTGGTGAATATGGAGGGTGGAGTAACATATCCCAGCCGAGCTGCAGCAATTTTATTCTGGTTCCCAAAGAAATGTGCGGTCTTGCATTATCATGTTGAAAAACAGTACCCTCCTGTTGGTCAATTCTGGACGTTTTCTCTTTAATTGCTACTTTTATCTCGTTCAGCTGTGTGCAGTATTTCTCAGAATTAATTGTCTGGTTACTTTGGAGAAGCTCATAGTACAGAATTCCTTTCCAATCCCACCAGACACAAAGCAAGACCTTTTTTAGGGTGAAGACCCGCTTTTGGGGTGGCTATGGGTGGCTCATATGGCTTAATCCAGGATCGCTTTCTCTGAATATTTCGGTAGATAATCCATTTCTCATCACCTGTCACAAGTTACTTTAAAAAAGGCGCGTTTTCATTCCGATTATGAAGCGAATCACAGCTGGAATTGCGATTCAAAAGGTTCTTCTCACTCGAGTCATGTGGTGCCCAAACATCGTACGATTTGTGTACGCAAGCTTTACCAGTTGCTCATTAACAACGGATTTTGATAGGTTGAGGCTTTCTGCCAATTCTCAAGATGTGCAATGTGGGTAATTCTCAATCAATGATTTGATTTGGTCATCATCTGTAGTGTATGGTCTGCCTGATCGCTCTTTATCAATATGGCTACAATCTCCAGCGCGGAATCTTGCGAACCACTTCCGTACAGTTCTTTCGGATAAAGAAACATCACCGTAAACTGCACATATTTCTTTTGTTGCTTGTGAGACATTTTTTCCCTTACGGAAAAAGAAAAGCATCAAGTGCTGAAGATGAACTTTCTTATCTTCCATTTTAGAGGGTTACAGAATTAACACAGGTCATAGGAACATAAACCTACTTCCAGGAAAAGATAGCTTAAAGTGTGCTCTAAATGTAGGTGTAGTCAAATCCTATTTTATGGACTCAACCATGTTCTAAAATAAGTCGAAAGATAAGCTACTATAAATCGGCAAGAACTTTCCGGACAACCCATACATACATACATACATACATCATACATACATACATACATACATATATATATATAATATATATATATATATATATATATATATATAACAAATCAAATTGCGATAACAATAAAAAATAATTATAATCGCTGGTATTACTAACATATATATATATATATATATTATATATATATATATATATAATATATATATATATGGTGGTGTGTGTGTATATATGATACAAAGGAATATAGAAGTTTTAATATATTCTTGAACAGATAAGACGTTGTGAAAACATGTTTTGATTGCATTGCAAAATCTTGTCTTATAATGACAAAGGATGTTAAGTTTGAATTAATCTACACCACTATTATATACAGATGTGTTCGTAAATAAAGCATGATTTAATTATAAAGGGACTACATGCACATTCACACGTTTATAGATGTAGGTGAAAGGATGAGACAGAGAAAAGAGATTAGATGCACTGTAAATATATATATATAATATATATATATATATATATATATATATATATATATATATATATTATATATATATATATATGTAATATAATATAATATATATATAAGTATATATAATATAATATATATATAATTATAAAAAAAATAATAATATATATAATATATATAATATAATATATATGTGTGTGTCTGTGTGTGTATATATATATATATGTTTATATGTGTATGTGTGTTTGTATAGATATATAATTATATATTATACATATATTCTAAATGTCTGAATATATATATATATATATATATATATATATATATATATATAGATTGATTGATAGATACATACACTCATACATACATACGTACATATATATATATAGATACATTCATACATGCACACATACATGCATGCATACATACATACATATATGCATGCATACATATATAGGTGCCTGTATGCCTACGTATGCGTACATACACAGGCACACACACAGGCATACACACACACGCACGCACACTCACACATAGTTATCTAACGGTAACGGTATCAGAGTAATAAAATAAAAATATCACATATATTAGTAATAAGAGAAATTTCATATAGACAAAAATATTTTATTATAGATTTTACATTCGCCAACCCAAACGATAGTTACCAATAATATAACATAATTGCATTTCAGTGTGGAGAAATTGTCATACATACACCCACGCAGTCTCTCATCTAGTTTCTCCATCGTTTGCCGTGTCTTTTAATAGGAGAAGAAAAGAGTGTGCATTACTATGATATTTATTAAACAAATTCCAAATTACTATTTTTTTCTTTTATATCATCTTTTATTTATAATCCTATGAAAAACAACATCATTTAATTATTAGTCTTAAGTACGCATCACTTCAGATATTCCGTAAGTTTTTCTCTTTTATAATAAAGTAGGAATTTGTAGGGCTGTAAAATTTAATGACAACTTGTGTATAGTTGAATTATCTACTAGTTATTTGCTTGTATTCAAACTAACACAATATAATTTTATTTACTACGTTGATGTTTATTTTGCTTTTTTTTTTATTTGATATTTTCGTCTGAATAATCTTAGATTTATTCAATCCCGAATCATTAATAGGAAATCGTGATTGAAAGATAATAATTTCCCTCATCATAATTGCATCATCCTCTGTCTAAACCGAAAATTGAAGATGCCTGTCTTAAAAGTTTTCGTGAACGACACTCAATTACTATCAGCTCTAACAAGATCAAGAAAATTGGAAAATTCTAAAGTGCGCTGAAGAAACGTAATTGGGTAACGCTACAGTATGTTGACGTGTGCAGAAATAGAGGAATATATACGCCCAAAAGCACACATATACATATGTATATATGTGTGTGTACATACATCCATATATATGGATATATATATATTTATATATATATATAAAACATATATATACACACATACACACAAACACACACACACTCACAAACATATATATTTACTCACGTAAACATACATATATTTCTATATACATACATAGATATTCATATGCGTATATAAATATTTATAGATGTATGTAAATATATATATATATATATATATATGCGTGCGTGTCTAGGTATATACATACACACGTAGACATACACACAGAGACATACACAGTCACACACACACACACACGCACACACACACTCTCATTCACACGGACAGCTCAAAAGCGCTGACAATTACCGATGATAGTGGAAGCCGAGCGACAATTGTGAAAATATAAACGTATATAATTTATGCTCCAAATTATAGCTAACAGTACAGTTGAAACAGTTGTCTCTTTATAAATTCTATGTTACAATAACTACCTTCGTTAAAGTGAAAATGTTAGTCACAAATGCAGCTTCAATTATATACACAGTTAACTATTCTAAACCGAAACACAAACAGTGTAAGTTTCCAGTCTTCCATATAAATAGACCAGTGTACAGTTTCAATGTAAAGACGGAGAAATCCGTATATATTTGGATCGTAATATATGAACAGGTTATGTAAATGTTGAAATAAATGCTGAGCATTTATAACAAAATCATTTATATATATATACTAGCAGTATCGCCGGCGTTGCTCGGCTTTGTAAGGGAAATAACTATATAAGCATTTTTAGAGATGTAAAGTATAACAGCCATCTCAATATGGCTAACCACAAGGGGGGTGTTACTGTAGCTTTATACGTTCTGAGATTTAACAATAAATTTTTAGAGAGTTACTTCCCTTATATATGCCAAAAATGGATTAAAAATGGGGAAAATTGATTTGTAATTTTTTTTTTAAATCGTAGACTCATGGTAGACGCGCGCTAATACCCAGAAAGGCTTGATATGAATCACGACTATAAGATACCCGGTTTTGGTTAAACTGCACCGCAAAATGTGGGAGTAGTTAGGAATCTAAATCGTAGGAGACAGACAGCACACAACCTCACTTTTATATAGATATATATATATATATATATATATATATATATATATTATATAGGTATTGTTCCATGTCGGTAAAATATAGAAAAGTAGTCCATTTGGTTAGAAAAAACGCCATTTGATAAACACAGTATATGTATATAATTTTTATGAGTAACTAATATTTTCATGCGATGAAACACCTCGGTATTTTATAACACTTCTGTTGGCATATGTACATATATACGCATTCTATATACATGTCTACAGACAACACACACACACACACCCACATACACACACACACACACATATATATATATATATATATATTATATATATATATATATATATATATATCAGATATGTATATGTTTACACATTATATATATATAAGTGTAGCTGCGGGCTGACATATACATTGAGAGGTGAATGATGAAATAAGGATGATATTGATGCTAGAGGGCAAAAACGCCCGCCGATTTTCTTCTCTAAAACATTGCTTTGTTTTTTAAACAAAATAAATAAAGCGAGGTATTGCACCTCTCACAACAGTTTTTACTGTCTTTCGACTTAATAGTCCATTACAAATATTAACATGCAAATAATATTCAATATACAACCAACACTAGTCCATTTACAAATGAGGCGCTGGGCCTCTTACACATTATAACACAGGCTTTTCAACCTCTTGTCAAATTTCAACCTCATAATCGCTTGTGTCCATGTACTCCGCCATAACCAATGCTTCGATTAAAATCACGAGCGATATTACTCTTTTAGTCCGTCCAGCATTATAAACAGGCGCAACGTTATGTCCTCCACAGCTATCTGCGGAGGCCATTCGGGGTCCTGTGTGAAGACCAAAGATATCCCCTCGTAGTGTTCTTTCACTATCTTTTCCACCTCTCGGCCTCTATAAAAGAAGACCAACAGGTTTTCGTCCATCGTGTGCGGAGTGATCAATTTTACCGTTGGCGGCACAATTCCCGCCAATGGTGCCCTCCCCCCCACCTCCGGTGGTACAACCGACGAGGCTCCGTAACACTCCGGCGTCATGGATCCGACTACCGGCAATGTCACGTTTCTCCTCCTCTTCCTCTTTTTTTCTTCTCGACTACGGGAGGGTGCGTCTTCTCCGTGACCCGGGGATTTGCCTCCCCTTCCCTCATCCCCATGATCCCTCGGTGAGCACCCATTATTGCTCTCCTTCTTCCTTTAGAGCTCTTCTTTGAGGAATCCTCCGTCTCTTCGCCCGCCTTCATTCCTTCCTCTACAGAGGTCTCCGTCAATCGCTCCAGGACTTTATTTGCCCTGGAGAACAGTTCTTTTTTATATGGCCAGGCTTCAAGCACCGATGACACTTGGGGGTGAGCGTCCCTCAAAAATTATATTATAAATTATTTATATAGATACATAATACACGCATAAATATGCATAGTGTGTGTATGCATACATATATATATATATATATATATGTGTTTTTGTGTGTGTGGTGTGTTTGTGGTGTGTGTGTGTGTGTGTGTGGGTGTGTGTGTGTGTGTGTGTCTTTGTGCGTGTGTATACATATATACATACACACGTGCGCACACATTTGTTTCACTGTGTGTATGTATATATATATATATATAATATATATACATACATGCATATATATATTCATATATTATATTCATATATATATATATATATATATATATATCCATACATGCATATATATTTCATATATATATTCATATATTCTTTTATTCTTTTATATATATATATATATATATATACAGAGAGAGAGAGAGAGAGAGAGATTGAGAGAGACAGACAGACAGATAGGTAAATAGGTAGATAGAAATATAGATATATATATACATATACATACGTGTGTGTGTACCCGCGCGTGCGAGTTTTTATATATTGAGATATTCTGTAAGATATATTAATGTGCACACGTGCTCTTGAGAAATCTACGAAGACAATCATTAAACAATTCTTGACGTTATCAAGCTTGAAAAAGAAAAACTACATATACCGGGGGCACTCAACACTCAAGCAACGAAACACATGCTGTACATATCTCAGCTGTATATTCCGCTGATTCATTCTTTTAATTGCAATTGTATTCAAAGACGAAAACTCTTAATTGTTACTTCATTGTTTCCTGTACACATTCGTAAAATAGAAATCACACATTTATTCGTCTGCAAACTCGTACACAGTCACATACAGAATTTGGCAGATACAGGCGAACATAGTCCACACACGTATACATGCAGACCCTCCCAAATGTAATCATATATAAATACATATATATATACATACATACATACATACATACATACATACATACATACATACAAACATACATACATATAATATATATATATATATATATGATATGTAAAAAAATACAAACTGTGACAAGAACGCATAACACTTAGAAGACGATACAACAAACACAGACAGGACATTCGAAGCCCTCAGTCTTCAGTCAAGAACCGGATCATCGTAGTAATTTCGGAAGGTGACCCACTCTACGCGCGGGTAAGAGTGTGGTTGTTACTTTCTGTTGCTTCTTTTGTTTCTTATCGCCACATTTTCCCTCTTTGTTTCTCTCTCCTTTCTTTCTTCTTTTCCCACTCTCCCACTGTCCCACTCCCTCGATTTCTCTTACTCTCTATCTTTCTCTATCTTTCTCCCATTTATAACAAAATCTAGCAGTATCGCCCGGCGTTGCTCGGGTTTGTAATATAGCCAAAAAATACCAAAAAAATGGAAAAAAAATGATGGTAATTTTTTTTTTACATCGTTGACTCATCGTACACATTTTTAGAGAGTTACTTCCCTTATATAATAGCGAAAAAATGCATTAAAGTGGAAAAAAAATGATGGTAATTTTTTTTTTACATCGTTGACTCATCGTACACATTTTTAGAGAGTTACTTCCCTTATATAATAGCGAAAAAATGCATTAAAGTGGAAAAAAATGATGGTAATTTTTTTTTTAAATCGTAGACTCATCTTAGACGCGTACTAATACCCAGAAGGGCTCGATATGAATCACGACTATAAGATACCCGCTTTTGGTTAAACTGCACCGCAAAATGTGGGAGTAGTTAGGAATTTAAATCGTAGGAGACAGACCCTCACACAACTTCACTTTTATATATAAAAATTAGATTTCCGCGCTTAAATTACAAATCCGCTTCCACTTTACCATGTTGAAAATTTGATTGACATCGAGCAAAAGGTTTCCAATCTAGACCCCCGAGTGATCAATAAAACTCTGTTTTCACACCAATTTCCCAATCAATTTATCACCTCAAGTTACACCCTCCTGTAAATTTCAATCCCATTCCAGCCCCATTTAGACCCATTTATACATAAAAATCCAAATTGTATCAACGTCCGCCTTCTTCATTCAAATAACTTCGCGGTTCGCCATAGATAATCGATAAAATAACTTAGCCATTCGCCAAACATGATCGATTAAATACTTAGCGGTTGGCCAAAGAAATCGATAAAATAACATAGCGATTCGCCAAACATGATCAATTAAATAACTTAGAGGTTGGCCAAAGAAATCGATAAAATAAGTTAGCGGTTCGCCAAAAGAGATTGATAAAATAACAACTCATTTGGCGAACTGCTAGGTAATTCTATCGCATCCCTTTGGCGAGCCGCTAGGTTATTTTATTGATATCCTTTTGCGAACAGTTATTTTATCGATCTCCTTTGGCAAACCGCCAAGTTATTTATCGTTATCCTTTGACAAAATGCTAAGTTATTTTATCGATCACGTTTGGCGAACCGCTAAGTCATTTTATCCATAGCGATTGGCGAACAGCTACAGTTTTATCGATCTCCAAGGCGAACCGCTATCTTATTTTATCGATCTCGTAGCGAACCGCTAAGTTATTTTATCGATCTCTGGCTAACCGCTAAATAATTTTATCGATTTGCTTTGGCGAACAACTAAGTTATTTTATCGATATCCTTTGGCGTACCGCTAGCGTATTTTATCGATCCTGTTTGGCGAACTAATAAGTCATGTTATCGATCTCCTTTGGCGAACCGTTAAGTTATTTTATCGATTTTCTTTGGTGAACCGCTAGGGTATTTTATCGACCTTCTTTGACGAACCACTAAGTTATTTTCTCAATACTTTTAGCGAACCGCTAGTGTGTTTCATCGAACTCCCTTGGCGAACCGCTAGCTTATTTTATCGATCACCTTTGATGAACCGCTGAGTTATTTTATCGATATCTTTTGGCGAACCGCTAATTTATTTTATCGACCTCCTTTGACGAACCGCTATGTTATTTTATCGACCTCCTTTGGCGAACCGCTAGGATATTTTATCGATAACGTTTGATGAACCGCTAAGTTATTTTTTCGATTTTGATTGGTGAACCGCTAAGTTATTTATTCGATTATGTTTGGCGAACCGCTTAGTTATATTATCGAACTTCTTCGAAGAACCGGTAAGTTATCCCAGGCCTTGCACAGGCTTAAAATAGTTTATTATTGTTTTTTCTTCTTCCGGTATTAAAACCCGATTTCATTCTGGTCTATGCGGGCCACAGTTTTAAAGATGAGAAATTTTACCCTAGACGCTATGCCTTTCAATTGAGCAAACTCAAAGTTGCCATGCAAACTCGCTACCACTTTCAACATCAATCCAAGCACATATGCACATAATATATATACATATATATATACGCATTATATATACATGTCTACAGACACACACACACACACACATATATATATATATAAAGCTATACACTTTATATATATATATAATATATATATATATATATATATATATATACACAGGTTATATATATGTATACACATTATATATATTTACATACACACATATATATATATAAATTAACACAATATATCTGATTAATAATAACTGCTATGATTGTGCAGTGCTAAATTCACCGTACTAAAGACCTGTGGCGGGAATATTTAAACTTTTACGGCTGTCAAAGATTCCTCTCTATAGATACAGACAGACGCACAGTGAGATAGGTGGTGGGAGAAGAGTGACAGAGAGAGACGGCGAGACCGGTAAAATAACTAGCGGTTCGCCAGAGAGCGATAAAATAACCTAGCGGTTCGCCATCAAGATCGATAAAATATTTTAGCGGTTCGCCAAAGGAGATCAATAAAATGGCATAGCGGCTCGCCAAAGGAGAGCGATAAAATAACTCAGCTGTTCGCCAATTGAGAACGATAAAATAACTTAGCGGTTATTTATGTAATATAAATTATATAAATATGAAATTATTTCTATATTCTCCATCCCTATATTGTGTAAAATACTAAAATTATTCTGATTCTTTGAAAAATCTCTTTAAAATGTACCTCTTTATTTAAATCACCATTAGGATTATGGCTGTTAAATGGTTAAGTATTATAAGTTTTTTACTCTCCCTACCCCATCAGCTTTAGCCTACTAATTTTTTCTGAAATATATTCTACTGAACCCAAATGGTTTCTACTTCAAAGGGATCTTGATTTATGGGTCTACCACTTAAACTGTCTTGTTTTTCCACTAGACCTAGTAAACTAGTCTTAACCTCCCCCGCCCCCAGTAGTAAATCTAAATAACAAAGTAAAATCAATGATAAGCAGTGTCTTCATGAAACAATATCAGTTACTACTATGATTTTGTTGACGAAACTTGTTTCTCTGTCTACCTACTTACGTTCTTTGTGATTTTGGTTAATGGAATAACTATAAAAATGAACGATTTAAATTTAACTAAATTCTATATTTTTATGCAGCTGAAGATTGCTCTACATTTTAAAACTGATGTAATACTTGCATTGTTCAATTAAATGGAGTCGCATGAAACGGTCGTACTGCATTACCTCTGGATATTCTTGTTGCTTATTTTGATCATATATATATATATATATATGTCTGTCTGTGTATACTATACCTTGCTGTGTTTGTACGCGTTATCCTACGCAGATAAAACTACATACCCACTCGTACAAACTCAAAGATGCACACACTTTTAGGTAATCGAACGCTTCTCTAGATAGATAGGTAGATATATAGATAGATAGATAGATAGATAGATAGATAGATAGATAGATAGATAGATAGATAGATAGATAGATAGATAGCATTAATACTTTCGCACGCTTTCTCATTGTACAGGCATGAAGAATGATCTACTCATTTTCATTGAGCTAAAGTTCAAACTTTAAAATTTCTTCCTTAATTCTTCCTTTATTAGTTTTGAACAGGAACTTTCTTAAATGTATCAACGTCTCAAGATCTTTCAGAAAGACAATCAATTACATGTTAGATCTGGCAAATACCGTAGTTTTGCGAAGTGAAAGCCACAAATTGCATAGCAGCGCATTCTCTGGTAGCTGATTCAATTACATTTTAAAGTCCGCGCAATGTGAAAGCAATATGGAATAAGCGCATATACATACATACATACATACATATATATATATTTATATATATATATATATATTAATATACATATACATATACATATATATATATGTATATATATATATATATATAGTACGAGAAGAGATGTTAGATAGAAGTACAAGATTTGAGTGAAGTTATGTAATATGTAGCTGAATGCATCGTCATAGATGTTGAAGTGTCATTTTTCATGTATTTCTCTGTGGACAGATAAAGGACAGAGATAAGAAACGAATCGCGAGGTAAATTATTCCAACCATTTTCATGTGTACAAAAATTAGGAATGTTTAAGTTTGCCATTTACATATTACGTATTACACAGATTCCCTTACAACTTATCCTGTTTCTGTGTCACTCTCAGTTATCTCCTGTCTTAGCTGCCTAAATAATTGATTAGTACTTAATTGAATTAACTTAACTGACATTTCGTCAGTTGCGACGATGACTGTTCTAGCTGACCCAATCAACGGACCACTCTGCTTGTGATATCAATGTGCACGTGTCGGAGCATTCCACAGACACGAGTGACCTTAACTGAGTTTTCAGGAAGATTCAACGTGACAACGTTACAGGTACAACTCATTTTTGCCACCTAAGGGGACTAGAGCAACATGAAATGAAGTCTCTTGCTTAAGGCAACAATGCACCTCCAGGAACCGAACCCACAACCTTGAGATTGTGAGACGAATAACCTAACCACCAAGTTACATGCAAAAGTACCAACATCATCTAACCGCTTGCACCATATGAATTATTGTTTCGCAGGCCTCTCTACCCATCAGTAAATAGCTTCCTTTCTGATTTCTATAAATAAGTTATCGTGCTAGTGTGAGATTCATCGGTTCAGGCGATGGGTAGCTTCAACAGTGGAGACATACAACGAGGCCGAAACACTTCAGTGCCTAGGAGCCTCCTTATGCCGAAGAGTTAACGAATCATGAGTGTTAAAGACACACATCGTCTAAATGAGAGTAATCAGATATTCATGTTTGAACGAAATAAGAATACACAGACACTTCAAAATTATAGAAGTTGGGGTGGGCTAAGTGACTGAATTGAGGACGTACAGAGCCATGTAAACATTGATGTCGTGTTCAATTCCCAGTTGTTCGAGCCATTTTTTAAAATGCTTAGCGATATTTCGTCTGTCTTTACGTTCTGAGTTCAAATTCTGCCGACGTCGATTTTGCTTTCATCTTTTCGAGGTTGATAAATTAAGTACCAGTTATGTCATCGACTAGACCCCCCTCCACAAAAATCTCGGGCCTTGTGCCTAGAGTAGAAAAGAATGTTATAGAAGGCGCAGGAGTGGCTGTATGGTAAGTAGCTTGCTTCCAACCACAGGGTTCCGGGTTCAGTCCCATTACGTGGCACTTGGGTAATTGTCTTCTACTATAGCCTCGGGCCGACCAAAGCCCTGTGAGTAGATTTGGTAGACGGAAACTGAAAGAAGCCTGTCGTATATATGTATATATACATATATGTGTGTGTTTGTCCCCGAACATCGCTTGACAACCTATGTTGGTGTGTTTGCGTCCCCGTAAACAAGCGGTTCGGCAAAAGAGACCGATAGAATAAGCACTTGGCTTACAAAGAATAAGTCCAAGATTCGATTTGCTCGACTAAAGGCGGTGCTCCAGCATGCGCGTAGTCAAATGAGTGAAACAAGTAAAAGAGTAAAAGAGAGAGTAAGCTGGAATTATGTATTCTTTGATTTAGCTTATTTGATCGGTGATATGCCCATTAGTTACGCATGCTACAGCGAGAAGAATAAAGCGTACACCGTATCCACGGGTAGCTCTAATAAGGCTGAAATGTTCTACCATATGGCTCCCTCAAATTCTGTCCACAGAGATATATGCAAAAAAAAATATCACATGTAGTTTGTCATTTTAAAGGGCACCGTCAGTCATATCTTGTACAGTATATATACATTTATGAGCACCGTATTTAATTGTAACAAACTTAGGACAATAACACAGACAGGCGCGCACATACGTGCGTGCATGCACACACACAGACGTCATTTCGAAATGCAAATGCAGAAATTCAACTCAATACTTGAAATAGTTTATGTATTAGTTTCAAATGAAATGATTAATTCTGGATTAACTCAGAATTTCATGCCTTGGTTTTACACGCACGCACACACACACACGCACACACACACATACACATATACGTAGATAGATAGATAGATAGATAGATAGATAGATAGATAGATAGATAGACAGACACACAGACAGACAGACAGACACACAGACAGACAGACAGAAAGACAGACAGACAGACAGACAGACAGACAGATAGATAGATAGATGGGTGGATGGATGGATGGATGGATGGATGGATGGATGGCTAGAGTGATAGATAAAGAGATAGATAGATAGATAGATAGATAGATAGATAGATAGATAGATAGATAGATAGATAGATAGATAGATAGATAGATAGATAGATGGGTGGATTGATGGATTGATGGACAAACGGGTGGATGGATGGCTAGATAGATAGACAGATAGATAAACAATTCCAACCAAAGTGTTTCCTAACACCATTTTCTACACGCTATTGTTTGTTCCTTTATCTATCTTCAAAAAACGGTTTATTCATATCAAATAACCAAATGTTGTAACACTTCATGTCATATATTTGCCTGTATGTGCGTCCTTGCGTGTATTCACATGTATATGTGCGGTGTGTGTTTGTGTGTGTGTGTGTGTATGTGTGTGTGTAAGCGCGCGTCCGTATGTGTGTGTTTGTATGTATGTGTGCGTACGTGAGTGTATGTATGTATATATGTATGTATGTATGTATGTATGTATGTATGTATGCATGTATGTATGTATGTGTTGGTTCTAAAGACCTGAAACTTTGGGTTTTGACTTAGCTAATAACGTCGACCCCAATATTCAAATAATACTCAATTTATCGACCCCGAAATGATGAAATACAAACTTGGCCCCAGCGGAATTTGAACTCAGAAAGTGAAGACGGATAAAATTACGCTAAGCTTTTTGCCCGTACAAACAACGATTATTACCAGCTCGCTGCTTTATGAGCCAGAAATATTTATATTTTTTTTCTAATTTTTGCACAAGATGAGCAAGTTCGGGTGGAGGGGTAAGTCGATTACATTGACCCTTAGTGCTCAACTGGTACTTATTTTATCGTTCCGGTAAGATGAAACGTAAAGTCGGCCTCGGCAGAATTCGAACTCAGAAAGCGCCATATCAACGATGCTACCAGCTCGCTGCTTTAAATGAGCTGGAAATATTAGTAAAACATTTTAGCAAAAGTGATGTCTCATATCTTTTGACAAAAGTATGCCGTAAATGTTTCTTTTCATGGACATGTAATCCAGGCTCATAACAATTAATATTTTCTACAGACATATCTTTTCAGGCCACCAATAGATTAACAATGTTCATTAAATGATTGTTGGCTACATATTATTTCAGGCGGCGAATATCTATTATTCATCTGCTTTAGTTAATGTCTCCTTTTGTGGCTAATGGCGTCAGTTTTAAAAGACAAAACACGTTTTCTAGTTAAACACTCAAGAGCATTTTAATCTGTTCTTTTCTTTCTCTTTTTTTTTTCTCATAGCACCTGGTATCAAGTTTCCTTGATTAATGTGAGCGTGCATCTATATATGTTTATTATATCTATGCTTCTATAGTTTAACACACACACACACACACACACACACACACTGCAACAGCAACACACATACAGAGTGTTCTTGAATTATTTTTACAGTTTGGAAAATTCAGATCCAAAATGGAAAATGAGAATAAGTCTACAAAGTTTCTTCGAAGGCATTGGCAAATAGATAAAAGTTTAATTGGACACGTAAGAACACTTCAACACTGTCTCCACTGTTGACTACTACACATCTAGTAAAGATGATTATGGACACCCTGTATATACACGCATATATATATATATATATATATATATGTTTTGTGTGTATGTTTGTGTGTGGTGTTCTTAACATTATATACTATATATACTATCTAATCATATATGTATGGATATATATATATACATATCACACCCACACCACACCAACACTATATATATATATAAACATATATATAGCGCAGTGTGACTGTGTGGTAAGAAGCTTGCTTCCCACCACATGTTTCTGGTTCGGTCCACACGAGCCTTTGTAAGTGGATTTGATAGACGCAAAGTGAAAGAAGTTTATACATATATGTATGTATAAATTTATGCGTTTGTCTTCTACCCAACCCCCAACGCCACCCCATCGCTTGACAACCGATGTTGGTGTATTTATGTCTCCATAACTTAGCGGTTCGGCAACACATATCGATAGGATAAATACTTGAATAAGTCCTGGATCGTTTCTTTTGACTAACAACCTTTTAATGCGTTGCACCTGCCGTCAAGTGATTGAAATAAGTAAAGAATAAAATAATTTATACATATATATTATATATATATAATATAGATATATATATATATAAATTATATATTATATTATTCAAAGAATTCCAACTCTTCTGGTTTTTATGTTTTATTTATATTATTTTAAATATTAATGTAGAATATAGAATATATAGTATAAATAGTAATATGAAATGAAGTATTGATTGTCTTATTGAATTGATGAAATATTGAACATCAAATATTAAGGGACTAGTATACTTTCTTGCATTTAAGCAGTCTTCAAGGTCCCAGATCGTGACAGGAATGTTTCAACTGTAGTTGACTGGCTGTCTTTTGTCCTTTATATACGTTCCTGTGGATAGCAGTAGGAGCTGTTTGGCTATTTTCAGAGATGATGCCATATCATATATGTATATCATACATCATATATATCATATATATATATATATGTGTACATATATATATATGTATACATACATATATATATGTGTGTCTGTGTGTTTGTATGTATATATATATATATATATATATATATATATATGTATGTATGTATCTATATGTGTGTGTGTGTCTGTATGTATGTATATATGTATGTATGTATCTATGTGTGTGTGTGTGTGTCTGTATGTATGTATATATGTATGTATGTATAAAAGAAAATCGAACAGCGTGGATTAAGTATTCATGTACCAAATGTTTATTATCTGTTGAGACAAAATTAAAACATTAACCTCTTTCCTAGAAAGTAGAGCAAACTAAACTGTGTTAATCACTATCAGTTATATGCATGAGAGAATTCTTAATTGCAATTTACGCCAATATATCTTCCGATTAAACATTTTCCTTCTTTTTCGCTCATTTGAAGCCATCTCTTCCTTTTTACAGACCCCAGGGAGTCCAGTGTTGTCCCGCAACTATTTTAGAAGACAACCAGCTAGAAAATGCTTTCCCTGTCACTCTAAACACTCCCAATGTAGCAATGCGCCACATGCCGTGTTATTAGATAGTATGTTTAAAGCCTTCTATAATAAATTGTGTTGTTATCGAATATATTCAAATGTATAACAATTCAGAAATTGAAACTCAACTCTTGCCGATGACACGTTTATAATTTGTTTAACATATCGACCATTCACTATAAAATATTTACGTATGCAACAGTCGTATGGATCGTATAGTAAGAATTTGTCTACACGCACGCATGCGCACAGGCGTGCACATACAAGCGGATATAAACACGTGCGTACTTATATATTACTTTACTACCCACAAGGGGCTAAACACAGAGGGGACAAACAATGACTGACAAACGGATTATGTCGATTATACCGACCCCAGTGCGTAACTGGTACTTAATTTATCGACCCTGAAAGGATGAAAGGCAAAGTCAACCTCGGCGGAATTTGAACTCAGAAGGTAACGGCAGACGAAATACGGCTACGCATTTCACCCGGCGCGCTAACGTTTCTGCCAGCTCGCGTACTTATAGTCTACTGATCCGTTATTGGTAGGATATACGAAAATTATTCAATCCAGTGAAAGATTAATATCATTTAATATACACAGGTCTGAAAAAAAGAACAAGCTACAATAAGTGACATTCCTCTGATAATATACAAAAAATGCATGAGCTTGTATAGTGTGCCATGCATTTTTAGGCAAACATATAACTGCTCGTATTTAAAACCTGAGTATATTGAAAAATATAAGTAGATAGATAGATAGATAAGTTTCTTTATTGGCCACACAGGGCTGCACACAGATGGACAAGTTTACAGGTAGAGCTTTTCTTTTGGGGGATGAAGAGAACAAAAAACAAAAGAAAAAAAAGGGGTGGCGTAGGTTTTCGATCAAGATGGATCGTAATAGGAAGAAAAGAACAAAAAACAAAAAAAATTGAATAAAATAAAAATAATAAAGAAAAAAAAAAGAAAAGAAAAGGAACAAAGAAAGAGAAATGAAAAAAGAAGAAAAAGGGGAAAAAAAGGGAAGAGGAAAAAAAAAAGGAACGATCAATAGGGTATCGTGTATCACAGTGTTATGATATATTTGTAAAGGGGAAAGCAAGTAAGGTTTATGCGTGGAAGAAAAGCCTACGAAAAAGACCACGGTAACCTTGGTCAATATTGTTATATGTTACCACATTTGTTTGCAAGTGGGTACCCTCTGTTTTCAATTTCTGGGTTCATAGGATTATGCTCAAGGTGGCTTCGTCATTCATACGTGCCATGCTTGCTACATTCACCCATCTTTTTTTAAAACATTCGCTAGACAAACTTTGCCTCTCTACTCTCACTTTCCTTTTCAAGTGGTGACTTGAAGAAGTTGATGAGAGATTGACCAGAGAGGAAAGTGTTTGTCTCCAATCCTTTCAGACGCGTCCACCAGATACATTCTTTTTCGCCATAGCCACAAGGATGATGAAAATAGCTCTTCCTTCCCGTTTGAAGGAAGGAGGTGTGACAATATTGACGATAAACCGACTCGTCCCACACGTGACAGCAGTTGTTCGACATAAGCCCACAGGTCGGAAATTGTTGGACACTGCACGAGTGCGCGCAGAACGGTTTCGTCGCTCTGACCGCATCTCGGGCAGGTCGGCCCCGTGTTTCTCGAGCCGTGTCTGTAGAGCTTATCCCGAACGGGTAGCGCTTCTCGTAACACTGCCAGGCCAGGGATCTCTGGAAGTTGTCCATGGGCCCTGGCCCGAAGTCGTCCTGAACAGGCGGGTCAGGTACTCCTCGTCGACGTCCAGGTTCGCCCCGAGCTCGTCGTCGTACCTCCCCTCCACTAATCCCCTGTAGAATGCTTTGGTTGTGTTGAAGTCACTCAAAGTCGACCCAGGACGGCAGAGTTGCTTGAGAGCAACGCGACACTCGCGGTGCCATTCGCCCTTCCTCGGCCTCTTTTTGATCCACGACTGCAGTTCGGTCATGGAGACGAGCTGCGGGAAAGCGTGCCTCACAAACGGCGACCACACCTGTTCACCGTCGTCTATATAGAGCCAGAGATGTCGCAGTCTCAGCGCGTGTCTGCGCATCATCAACCACGGCATGCTCAGCCCTACTTTTAACGGGTGTTGACAGCAAATGGATCGCCTGACCATCGGGACGCAGATAGATAGATAGATAGATAGATAGATAGATAGATAGATATGTTTCTTTATTAGCCACACAGGGATGAACACAGAGGGGACAAATTACAAAGTAGACCTTTTCTTTTGGGGGAGAAAAAGCGGGGGTAGGTTTTCGATCAAAAGGGATCGTAAAACAAAGAAAGAAAAACGAAGGAATAAACGATCAATAGGGATCGTGTATCACAGAAATGGCATGATGTAAAGTGTAAAGGGAGAAACAGATAAGGTTTATCCGTGGAAAGAAAAGCCTACGGAAAAACCACGGTAACCTCGGTCAATAATGTCACATGATAACACATTTATTTGCAAGTAAGTAACTCTAAAGAAACTTTATTGAGATAGATAGATAGATAGATAGATAGATAGATAGATAGATAGATAGATAGACAGACAGACATAAACACGTACATACATTCACAGACAGACACACAAGTAATTTAAATATAGATATCAGTATTTATGTATCACTGCTGTACTAGATTACTGAAATTAAAATCTGTGGTTTTGCATATTTGTTAGCAATGTTTATGTTCTATCAACTGACATGATTTCTATTAACGCACATGTTTGCTTTCAGCGAAGTTCAAACATCTGATGTGCAAACTGTGGGTTTTATCAGGTTTAGAGAGAATAGATTGTATGAGAGTTTGATATGTGAGGAGACAAGTCTTTCCACAAACGTTTCAAACCCATCCATTACAAAATTATTTCTAAGCAGAGACTGTCTACTCGATCTTTCTTACAGAAGTAAAGGAAGGAAGGTGAACTTCACGACAGACTCGATTGATACTCAATTTGCTCTTAAGTGGAATGAATTTAAGTATTTGCATTCATACAAATACTAATATTGTTATAGTAGCATAGAGCTGAGATTTGTTATGCCCTTTCTAGACTATGGTTATGAACACAACCTGTTTCCTTAATGTACGCCACTGATGTTGTTTCTATGTTGTTGTTTTTTTTCTTTTGGTAACTTAAGCTCTGTTAACTGCAATGATCTCAACGGTTTGCTTTTAGATACGGTTGACTTAACCCAGGTTTTCAAGAGATGCATTTATTTCCGATTTGTAAGCTCTAACACTTCTTTCGTATTCGATATCATTATGATATTGCGTAGTAATCAAAATTCTCTATCACGAGATATCTTCTGTCCACACGAGTTCCGTGTCTATGATTACATGCTGGATTCCAAATTTCATTTTTTTTTTGTCAATATTCACAGTTCTGAACATCAAAATAAATTGTGATGGTCTATATTTCATTGATAGAAACGTTGCTTTGCACTTCGACATTGAAATAAAAATGTCCAGTCATCCGTCCTCGCTTTTTGACATAACATAAACTTTGATGTTGAGACCTATGGCGATTTCAACATTTTTCTCATACTTTCGTACACACTGACACCATCTGGTGATTACTTTAAATCTGTTTTTCAGTTTCTCTCACTGTCACCAAATGAGAAAGTCAATTATAACAAACTAGCAGTATCGCCCGGCGTTGCTCGGGTTTGTAAGGGAAATAACTATAAAGCATTTTTAGAGAGTTATAGCCAAAAAATAGCAAAAGATGCATTAAAAATGGAACAAAATATGATGGTAAAAATCGTTGACTCATCATAGACATTTTTAGAGAGTTACTTCCCTTTAAAAAAATATACCTTAAAATGGAAAAAAATGATGGTAAATTATTTTTTAAATCGTAGACTCATCGTAGACGTGTGCTAATACCCAGAAGGGCTCGATATGAATCACGACTATAAGATACCCGGTTTTGGTTAAACTGCACCGCAAAATGTGGGAGTAGTTAGGAATCTAAATCGAAGGGGACAGATACTCACACAACTACAGTTTTATATATAAAGATTTCGGAATATTTTTTTTTTACAATACTTTTTTACAATACTTTTTTACAATACTTAACAACAGCTTCGGTCACTTTCTAAAGAACAAATCTAGCACTGAAAAAAAATATTGACGTGGTATTCAGCCCAGCTGCGTTTAGTAACAGCAGGAAGTGTGTTCTTAACTGTATACGAGAGACGGATGAGGAACAATGCAGTTATATGTGTGTCTTAAGTTAATCGATTAATCAATAGGATATTGTATTGCAGTGGCAGACGGTTGTGATTCTACGGTTTTATTGTTTTGGACATCGGATTTCGAAAAGTTTAAAATTGTTGGTAACTAAAACTTTTTATGAGGATTTTAATGGTCTTTGGTAGAGGAAGAAGGGAGACGCCTATGAACATTATGAAAGAGGTTGGAGAACGTTGAATGGAAATAAGTCGAAACGCACACATATAAGCGCTTTCGCAGTAGGGAACAACATACACATATGTGTATGTGTATATATGCACACACACACACTTATCTATACAAACTTCCACACATATCCATATATACATATATGTATATGTGTGTGTATGTGTGTGTGTTCGTGTATATATATATATGCGTGTATATATATGTATATATATATATATATATATGTATGTATATATGTATATATATGTATGCATGTATATATATATGTATGCATGTATATATATATGTATGTATGCATATATATATATATATATATATTTATATATGTATGCATATATATATATGTATGTATGTATGCATGTATTTATCAACGATTTTATTGCTGGTTTTTTAAACCAGCAGTCGCAAGTTCCATCAGCCCTAGGCGTTTTTGGTAAAATTATACTTTTCGGAAGAGGCTAAGATGCATAGTTAAGATATTTGATTCGCTGTCATCGGTTACTTCGCCTTCAATGCTACTTTGTGGCGACTTCAGTAATTTTCTTCTACTATATATTACCTTAGGCCACCAATTTATCTCTGAACGAATTTGATAGACGGTAACAACGGAAGTCCGTCGTAGACGCACGCATTTACATATACCTATGCAAAAAAGTTCCTGCTTTCAAAGGCGTGGTTGAGTTCTCAAACTTCTGAATTTTTTTTTACAGGGCTTATAAAAACTGAAGAACCGCTGCAATAAGTGTGAGAGCTGAGGGGAGTATATGTTGAATAAAATCATAATTAACTGATCCGGCTGTATTTCATTTTACCCAAATACGGGAACTTTTCAGCATCCCTTGTGTGTTTGTGCTTGAGTACATGTCTGTGTGAGGGAGTGCAAAAACAGGAAAATCAAAAGAACGGATAAACATTTCATATGTCATAATAAGCCTTGATATTTTCTTGCTCACGGACTTGATTTGTGATGTATTCAGCGTTTAACGTATTGTTGTGAATAGTTCAGTTCAGGGACAGTACTTCTTGACCTACTTTGCTTGGGGTGGAGTCTGAGTGATGGCTTTTGGAAGGACCCCTCCCTTTTTGCCGGTCAAGGAAGGGTCAAAGAAACTATCTTATAAAAAGGAGCTGTGAGTCTGTAGATCAGTTCCAGCCGAGAGATTGGGGTAGTAACATGGCAGAAGCGCAGAGAAAGACAGACATACAGTCATGAGAGATGACAGACGAGAGTATAACAGTAGAGTGAAGGGATGAGGGGCTAAGGAAGATATACACATAGGATTAAGCAGCTAATAGAGATGGACTACGTTGTGAGGCATTGACTGTTGTACGGTATGTGTTGATTATTGAGTTGTGTTACTTATGTAAAAGAATTGAACAATATGAATTGAGTAAAGGACTTGTTGATGTGTTATAAAGAACAATGTGAATTGTATTGATACGTGTTACAAAAAAAGAAGGAAAAAGACAAGAAAAGAACTCTGAACTGTATCGTTAATGTGTACGTTAATTGAACGTTATTTGTTTTAATTGGATTCGAACTATTGTCTCTGAACTGTTTATTGTAGCTGCATGTTTAAATGCTTTGATCTGTTGCATGCTGTTGATTCTTTGATTTATTTGATTTGTTGTATTTGATTTGTTGTTTCCTTCTTTGATATATCTGATGTATATTTAAATGTATTTGATGATGTAATAATTGTCATAAGCTGTGGTTAAATGTAAGCCGATTGCCTCTGTGTGTCTCTTCCTGCTGCTGTTGTTGTTGTTGTTATCTCTCTCCTCTCTGAGTTCCGTGGCGAACTTTCCCCGACCGATCGAGCCTGGTCAATCGTCGTCGCTCGACTTGATGGGATCCCGGGTTCAAGTTCGAGCGACGGCAGGTGGGATTCCGTAACAACTTTGGGATTCCGTAACAGTATTATTTCCCGACATTTGTAACGTATTTTCTCGTTGCAGTTTTTTAATATCCTGTTATTAAATTGCGTCCCTTGTTTAGTCTTATTTCATTAATCTGCTCCTTTCGCTAAATACTTTCTGTTTTATACAGAATGGCAACAAATTTGTAGTGAAAAATTAAACACACCAGCATCGGTTGTCAAGTGATATTGGGGGGGACAGTCACAGACACACAAACGTATACACACACACACATTATATATTATATATATATATATATATATATATATACGACGGCCCTCTTTCAGTTTCCGTCTACCAAATCCACTCACAAGGCTTCGGTCAGCCCGAAGCTATAGTAGAAGACACTTGCCCAAGGTGCCACGCAGTGGGAGTGAACCTAGAACCACGTGGTTTGTAAACAAGCTACTTACCACACATCCACTCCTCGGCGTATTCATTTTATATTTATATTCACATCAACTAACGCGTGTTTCACTTTAAACCAGTAGATTTTGCATTGAGATTTGGACCGATAGTTAGTAGAGTAATGAGGTAGAAAGTTACCGGTTAATACAGCAATAGCGCACTGCATCTTGATAGATTGGATAAAGATTAAATATGTTTCTGCCTAAGCCGTTGACTACATTGCAAGAAGCTTTACGGGAACACGAAATTCAAATTCAATACAACAAACTACGTACATGCCCCTTTGCCTTTGCTGGGAGTGGCTGTGTGGTAAGTGGCTTGCTTACCAACCACATGGTTCCGGGTTCAGTCTGTATCTTGGGCAATTGTCTTCTACTATAGCCTCGTACCGTCCGAAGCCTTCTGAGTGGATTTAGTAAACGGAAACTGAAAGAAGCCCATCGTATATATGTATGTGTATATATGTATGTGTATATATATATATATGTGTGTGTGTGTGTGTGTGTGTGTGGTGTGTGTGTGTGTGGTGTGTGTGTCTGTATTTGTTCCCCTAGCATTGCTTGACAACCGATGCTGGTGTGTTCATGTCCCCGTCACTTAGCTGTTCGGCAAAAGAGACCGATAGAATAAGTACCAGGCTTACAAAGAATAAGTCCTGGGGTCGATTTGCTCGACTAAAGGCTGTGCTCCAGCATGACCACAGTCAAATGAATGAAACAAGTTAAAGAGTAAAAGAGTGGCAAAATATTTTATTAAGCACCAGTACAACTCTACTCAAACAAATCTGTGATCATTGACACTCCAGCCGTAACCAACTTGTATGTTTTTTTTTCGGTATCTAGAAATACATTACACTTACATTTGTTTACTTGTTTAAGACAGTGAAGTAGGATGTGAGAGAAATTCAACTGCTGTTTCTCGCAGATCTATTCAGTGTGATTTACCTTTGTTGGCTGGCCGCAGTGAATTAAATAAAAAAGAACTATTCAAGCTAGATAGGATTTGGTCGTTATAGGGACTTTGTCTTTGTGTCTTGGTTTCAGAGTAGTACTAGTGAAAGAAACGAGCCAGTTAACAGCCCAGTAGTATATCGATTATATCATCAATTTTGCTTTGTTTAAATTTAAATTTCTCATCCGTCAGTCTACCGTTGCAAGCATTGGTGGGGCGCCAGGCAATATATTTCGCAGTAATCAGTCACATTTGTGTGGAACAGCATTGTATCATTTTCTTTTTTTTTTTTTTGGCGAGGGGGGGGATCAAACCCGCGGAGTCGACATAACCTTTCATTCCTCTCACTGTAATATCAATCGATTTTACTCTCATCACCAACTTAGAGTGACCATTCGTCTAATCTTATACCAAAAGAAAATATTATCAATATACATTAATAAAATCATTATTGGCACACATGCCCCAATATGTGTGTGTGTGTGTGTGTATGTGCGTGCGTATATGTGTGCAAGTATGTGAGTGTATGTATATGTATGTATATGTGTGTATGTATTTCAGTCGTGCAATTCATCAATGCTCTTTTTTTTCCTTCATCCTTCCGGTCGCTGCAGACGCTTCTTTATTCTACACTTTCATTCAGTCGTCTGCTTCCACAAGTCGCCATCTTTGCCGAAGCAATGCAATCGTTCTTAACAATAATCCATTGGGTTAATGGATCAGTATATAATTGGTGTTTTGTATAAGCAAAAATAGTTCTCTTTGGCACGGAACCTAAATTTTGAATAGTCGACTGAGTGATGATTCATTTATCTATATATCGACTCATTAGCCTACTTTTTTTTCTTTCCTTTTCCTTTTCCAGACGAGAAATCTTCATATTTATTTTCATCCTGATTATTTCTTTGTCAATAGTCTGTGCTGGAGATATCTTAAGCAAGTAAAGAAAACTTCTTCGAATTCGGAAGTTGGTAATAATTTAAAGACTTTTCCATCATTCTTTTCTTTAAAGTTGTGCATTTAACCAGTATCCTAAGAGTAATATTATATGCTGTCTCGTCATATTTCTATGAGTTGTGCGGCTCTGAATAAGCAGCTAAATCCGTTTAAATAAAACCCAGCTTTAGTTTGTTTTTATTGACTTTTTGTACTCATAGTTGCAGGCTATAATATGGTCATTCTACAGCAGGGGTAGATAAGTTATTTGAGAGGAACAGACTCATATGCTTTTCTTTTTTACGTTCAAGAGCCGCAACGAATATTTTAAAAATTATATTTAAAAGCAATAAAGCGTTCTGCTCTACATTGTTATTCACTGAAGTAAACTGACAAATCTCTGCTTGCTGGAAGCGCTGCCCTCCTTGCTTCGTTTTAGCAGTGTATATTTGAAAACCAGCCATGTTTAAGTTTCAAGTTGTTTTAGGTTAAAAGAAGTAAAAAACATTGAAAACCCTATATTATTTCGGGAGTGTTACATATTCGCTCTGAGAGCGGCATGTGGATTTCCAGCCTTAAATTATGCAACACTGCCATACTGCAAAAAAGCAATATATATGTGTGTATGATATATATATATATATACATACACTTACTTGGAAGAGGATGTGTTGGGTTCAATCATATAATAATATAAATAATATATATATATATATATGTATATATATATATATATATATAGATATATATATATATATATATATATATATATGGCATATGTGGACACAGGACGTCAGGAAACGTGTACAACCAAAATGTACGAAGCAGAGAATCTGTGATCTCCATGATGATGATGATGATGGTAGTTGTGGTTGCAGTTGTTGGTGGTGGTGGTAGTTGTGGTGGTGGTGTGGATGATGGTGATGATGTGATGATGATGATGATGATGATGATGGTAGTGGTGGTTGCAGTTGTTGTTGTTGTTATTGTTGGTAGTGGTGGTGGTGGTGCTGCTGCTGCTTCTGCTGGTGTTGGTGGTGACGACCACGACGACGGCGACTACGAAGGGAACATTGATGTTCATGGTGTGGTCGCTGATCTTGAAGAAGATAATTCTCCTGACGTTACTATCGGTATTAATGATGAAGATGGCGACAACGAGCATAACGACCATTACGGTGACGAGAACAATACTGCTGTCGCTACTGCTGCTGCTGATAATGATGATCATGATCATGATCATGATGAGTATAATGACGACGACGACGACGACGACGAGGATGATGATGATGATCATTATGATGATGATGATGAGGAGGAGGAGGATGACGACGACAACGACGACGACGAGGATGATGATGATGATGATGATGATGATGATGACGACAACGACGACGAGGATGATGATGATGAACATTATGATGATGATGATGATGATTATGATGATGTAGAGGGGGAGGAGGTCGACGAAGCGGACGAGGATAACGACGATAATGACGACGATGATGATGATGAAAGCGTAGATGTTGGTGCTGCCTGCAATCATTATGACAGTTGTCATGTGTACGATGAAGGTGATGGCGATGAAGGCGATGAAAGCGACGAAGGCGATGAATGTTTTTTGTGCGCCCCGCCACGTTTTCTGCCACTTTGCAACACTGACACCATCAACTCAGCCTCTTCTCGGTTAATATATTGACGTCTATTCAATTACATTTACTCCTTAAAAAGCTCAAAAGCTTCTCGTAAAAAGGACAAAAAACAACAACAAAAAAACACCAAGCAAAAACACAACTAAATATAAAACATGAATAAAAACATTGTTGACTTT
>NC_043010.1:40577146-40582146 GCF_006345805.1 Octopus sinensis
ATATAAATGAGTTTCAGAAGAAAATTTAAAACAAAAGAACTAGAAATAAATAGATTTTCAATTTTTAAAAGAAAAGTACAATATAATCGATATAATTAAATTATGAAAAAGACAATCTCATCTCTGCAGTGAATTTTTTGGATTATTTTAAAAACAATCAGGAATTTTGCAGGTGTTCCAAAATATGTTATGGTCGGCAGTACGCTTATATAGACAGATTGCAGAGACACACATGGATATATTGATGTAATATACGCACTTTAACTCACAGAAATATATACGCAAACATGAGCATATGCAGGTATATGAACTCATACGCATATTCTTGCATAAGAATTTGAAATAAACTACATGCACTTTCTCCCTTCTTTCTCTCTCCCACTCTCTTCAAACACATGCGCATATATATATATATGTATATGTATAAGTATATGTATATTTATATATGTATGTATGTATATATATATATATATATGTGTGTGTATGTATGTATGTATATATATATATGTACATATATAATACGTAGGTGAAAGCGTAGGCGTGTACCAACAAGATTGCTTCCGAAGCCCATCATTCATAGTTCAATCCCACTGCGTGGCACGTTGGGCGAGTGTCCTCAACCATAGACACGGGCCGACCAAATCATTGTGAGTAGGTTTGGTAGACGAACACTAAAGGTAGCCTGTCATATAAACATATGTGTGTGTATGTGTGTGTGTGTGGATACGCATTGGCCAGTGGTCGTAGGATCGCGGTTTCGATTCTCGGACTGGGCGTTGTGAGTGTTTATTGAGTAAAAACACCGAAAGCCCGACGAGGTTCCGGCAGCGGGTGGTGGCGAACTCTGTTGTACTCATTCACCACAACTTTCTCTCCTTCTTCCCGTTTCTGTTGTAGCTGTTCCATTGATCATATCAACCGAACGCTCGACTGAGTGCCACTATATCTATCATATATAGATATATATATATATATATATATATATATATAATTATATATATATAATATATATTATATATATATATATATATATACATATATACACATACATATATATATGTGTGTGCGTATATATATATATATGCTTATATATGTGTATGTGTGTGCGTGCGTGCGTGCCTGTGTGCCTATGTCTGTATATGTGTTTGCCTGTGTATGTATGTATATTTTAAACTGTATTACATTGGCGTGACCTTTTGTAATAACATGTATGACGTATACACAACTGTAGAACGGCAAAAGGTGTAAGAGTTTGATTTTAAGAAACTTTGCACGTATAAACGTTGGAGATGCTATAAACATCGTTATTTATACACACATACCGACATATAAACAGATATGCATATATATATATAATGTATCTATATGTATATTTATATATATATATATATATTATATATGTATATATATGTATATATTATGTCTATATGTGTCTGTAAATATATATATATATATATATATATATTATATATATATATATGTCTATATGTGTCTGTAAATATATATACATATATTTATATATATGCCTATATGTCTATATTTATATATATGTATATCTACGTGCATACATGTATACATACATATATGTGTGTGTGTGCGTATGTGTGTGTATGTGTTTGTGTATGTGTGTGTATGTGTGAAGCCGAATAAATATCGCTCGTTTGAATTTAAAATCATAAATTTTAACACATCGCTTCATTCCTAGTGATTTATCAACTTCCTTTTTCTAGATTTGATGGGATATCTTGTTATGTTTTACTGTTTGTCCTTTTCCTGTTCGTTTTTCCTTTTTCTTTATTTTATTTTATTATTTTTTTTTTGGTTATGTTCTTTATTCCTTCAATGTTCAAATTTCGAAACGTATAATGTCTATTTAACATCTAAAAATAGGTTTTGTGTGTTTTATGGATTTTTCTAGAATGAACTTAGAACAATACGTTCAGATATAAATGAGTTATTTATTAATCCGATATTTTTTTTTTATATACATCAATTTCCGATTATCACTTCACGTGGCTTCATTTGTTGTTTTGGCTGTTGTCATTGCTGTATGTTGCAGTTGTTGTTGTTGTTGTGATTGTTGTTATTGATGTCGTTGTTTTTGTGGTGGTGGTGGTGGTGGTTGATAATGTGGTTTTTGTTGCTTTTTAACTTTTTGTTGTTTATGATGCTATTCGTGTTTACGTTGTTGTTGTTGTTGTCATTGGTTCGCTAGTTTTTCCTCCATATCAGCCTTGAGAGAAAGCTGACCTGTAATCGACCATCACATAAATTTTACCACACGGAACAAATCATGTGTATGTTTTAACCCCATCTCCCACACTTTATTGAGTTGAAGCTGGTGGCTTGGTGGTTATGGTGTCGGACTCCTAATCGCATGACTGTGGTTTCGATCCCTGGAACGGACGAGGCTTTGTGGTCTCGAGCAAAACATTTCATTTCATGTCAACCAAGTCCACTCAGCTGGCAAAAATGAGTAACGCTGTGACGGAGCAGCATCCCCTCCGCGGGCAATGAATGCCTCACAGAAACCACTCCGATGAGTCTATATGACTCAACAAGTATCTTTATTACTTTGTCCCCATTATTGAGACTACAGCATTCGAATGGAAGGCGGGCATTGCTCCTATAGCAAGCGAATCTATTGACAACACAGAGTTACTCTCAGCGGCTAAATGTATATCATTTCTTTTGTGAAATATATCTCTTTCTCTTTTCTCTTTTACTTGTTTCAGTCATTTGACTGCGGCCATGCTGGAGCACCGCCTTTAATCGAGCAACTCGACCCCGGGACTTATTCTTTGTAAGCCCAGTACTTATTCTATCGGTCTCTTTTTTGCCGAACCGCGACGTAAACACACCAGCATCGGTTGTCAAGCGATGCTAGGGGGAGAAACACAGACACACAAACACACATATATATATATATACATATATAGGACAGGCTTCTTTCAGTTTCCGTCTACCAAATCCACTCACAAGGCATTGGTCGGCGCGGGGCTATAGCAGAAGACACTTGCCCAAGATGCCACGCAGTGGGACTGAACCCGGAACCATGTGGTTGGTTAGCAAGCTACTTACCACACAGCCACTCCTGCGCCTGAGATTTTATATGCATGAGATTTTATAAGTAAATATCCCCCTGTTTATTTATTGATCTTTGTAACTGCATAAATAAAAGAAAATATGGCATATAAAGTAATGTGGCAACATAACAGTTTTATAAAATAAGGAAAATTCTAGGAGAGTTTCCAACATTTCGATCTGTCTTCATAAATAAACAGATGTCGAAAATCGTAAAAAAGATATGAAATAAACTTAGTTTAATTTCCCCTTTCTGACAGTTTTGCACACACATGTACGCACGCACACGCACAACACACGCGCATACGTTTATATGTGTGTGTGTGTGTGTGTGTTGTGTGTCTGCGCGTGCGCGCGCGTGTGTGTCAATGTGTGTGTGTATGTATGCATGTATATACATACATGTATATATATATGTGTGTGTGTGTGTGTGTGCGTGTGTTGTGTGTGTATGTATGTAGGTATATATGTACATATATGTCTATATGTATGTTTAAAGCTGCAACCACCTATATTAATGCTGCTGTTATTATCAACTATTAATGCAACCTTCAATAATAATACCAATATTAATATCTCTATAAATATTCAATCGTTAACATTTGCTCCTGACACACACACACACAAAATGAAGTAGATAAAATCCAGACTACATAGAGGTTACTCGGACGCAGTATTTACCCAAACGTGGGGAAATCCACTCGCTATTCGTCTGGCCAAATGGATGGATGGAAGCACTCCGTCGGTTCAGACGACGAGGGTTCCGGTTGATCCGATCAACGGAACAGCCTGCTCGTGAAATTAACGTGTAAGTGGCTGAGCACTCCACAGACACGTGTACCCTTAACGTAGTTCTCTGGGATATTCAGCGTGACACAGAGAGTGACAAGGCCGGCCCTTTGAAATACAGATACAACAGAAACAGGAAGTAAGAGTGAGAGAAAGTTGTGGTGAAAGAGTACAGCAGGGATCACCACCATCCCCTGCCGGAGCCTTGTGGAGCTTTAGGTGTTTTCGCTCAATAAACACTCACAACGCCTGGTCTGAGAATCGAAACCGCGATCCTACGACCGTAGTCCGCTGCCCTAATCACTAGGCCATTGCGCCTCCACTCTGGCCAAATATACCTTAATCAAATGAAGTATTTCGATCAAATCTCCTGCGATTCCCTGGCAACAATGTAAACTTTATTTCATTAATGTATATTTGGCCCGACGACTATCTAGCGGTTTATCCGTCCTTTGGGTAATTACTATTTCCGAGGTTCCGATAGTTATGAAGCATATGTAACCTAGATTTTAATCCACTCCATTTCCTAATTTTGGATTTTTATTCGCTTACACAGCAACCCCACCCGACAACAGTGAACAATAAAGTAACTTTTTCTATCGCATCGAACTCCGATATGGAAAAAATTTGCAAACTTGTACGTAAATAAACCAAAACTATTCCTGAAAGATTTTGTTTTTCATACATTTTACGGACGGCTCGAAGTTTCCTATCTTCTTATACCTTGACACTTGGATCTTACCTTTATACATATACTAGCAGTATCGCCCGGCGTTGCTCGGGTTTGTAAGGGAAATAACTATATAAGCATTTTTAGAGATGTAAAGTATAATAGCCAGCGCAATATGGCTAACCACAAAGGGTGGGTGTTACTGTAGCTTTTTATGTTCTGAGATTTAATAATAAATTTTTAGAGAGTCACTTCCCTTATATATGCCAAAATGCATTAAAAATGGGAAAATTGATGGTAAAGTTTTTTTTAAATCGTAGACTCATGGTAGACGCGCGCTAATACCCAGAAGGGCTCGATATGAATCACGACTATAAGATACCCGGTTTTCGTTAAACTGCACCGCAAAATGTGGGAGTTGTTAGGAATCTAAATCGTAGGAGACAGACAGCACACA
>NC_043010.1:40587146-40614646 GCF_006345805.1 Octopus sinensis
CTTCCACATCATCAACAACAACCATATGTGTGTGTGTGTGTACTAAACAGCCATGTTATAACCCAGCAGACACTATGAGCATAAAGAGTCACATGAGAGATATGGAAATGACGAAAAAAATACCGTTGTATCACAGTGAACAAAGGAACGAAAATACAAATATATTGACAATCGTGTATTGTTTAATAATGATTTCTAACGTAGACACAAAGCTGCAAATTACAGGGGAAAGAGCAATTGACTACATAAGCAAAAGTTTTGGAATTGTATTTATTTATTGTTTGCGAAACGATGAAATGGAATTTGACCTCTGCAGGTTTTTAAATGAAAACGTTGAGCGGCGTGAATATTTTCAAGCAAATAATCTGTCGCTCACTAGAAATAATTCTTTTTCTTTCTAATTTTCGATTAAATACAGCACTTTTGAAGGGAAGAGAAAGTTAATTACATCGACCCCAGCACTTGACTGGTACTTTATTTCAGCTAACTCGAAAGGTTAAAAAGCAATGTTAATATCGGCGGGATCTTAAAGACACAATGTAAACAGTCGAAACAAATAGCGCAATGCATTTTTTTTCTTTCGCCAAACGCTGAAAATAAATTTAGAGAGTGTCAGAAGGTAGTGACACAGAGAGTTAAAGACAGATACAGACTTAAATTGATATATACACACACAAATACGGTGAGCTGGCAGAAACGTTAGCACGCCGGGAGAAATACGTACCCATATTTCGTCTGCCGTTACGTTCTGAGTTCAAATTCCGCAGAAGCCGACTTTACCTTTCATCCTTTCGGGGTTGATTAAATAAGTACCGGTTACGCACTGGGGTCGATATAATCGACTTAATCCGTTTGTCTGTCCTTGTTTGTCCTCTCTGTGTTTAGCCCCTTGTGGGTAGTAAAGAAATAGGTATTTCGTCTGCCACTACGTTCTGAGTTCAAATTCCGCCGAGGTCCACTTTGCCTTTCATCCTTTCGGGGTCGATAAAATAAGTACCGGTTACGCACTGGGGTCGATATAATCGACTTAATCCGTTTGTCTGTCCTTGTTTGTCCTCTCTGTGTTTAGCCCCTTGTGGGTAGTAAAGAAATAGGTATTTCGTTTGTCTTTAGGTTCTGAGTTCAAATTCCGCCGAGGTCGACTTTGCCTTTCATTCTTTCGGGGTCGATAAAATAAGTTCCAGTTACAAACTGGGGTCGCTGTAATCAACTTGATCCCTTTGTTTATCCTTTTTTTGTCCCCTCTATGTTTAGCCCCTTGTGGGCAATAAAGAAATGTTAGAAACGACTAAAAAGCTGAACTCTATTTTATTGAAGAGAAAAAATAATAATAATTGAACATTAAATATACGTTTTCTTTTTAATGTAACCTAGAAATGATTTCCTCCTTCTAATGGTAAAATGACCTGAGACAAAACACGTATTCAACACACTTCCAAATTTCAAACAGGCAACTGGCAGAATCGCTTGCACGCCGGGGTAAATGCTACCCAGCATTTTATCTTACTTTTATGTGTTGAGTTCAAATTCCACCGATGCTATCTTTACCTTTCATCCCCTCGCAGTCGATAAAATAAGTACCAGTTGAGTACGATGAGATCAACAACCCACTCTCCACGCAATCGCTTGGCTTGTACTAACATTTGAGAGCATTATACTAGTAAAGTTACCCGTTATATAACGGATAACACTCCACTATATACATGTGTATGCATAAACATTTATACATACACATACAAACGCATACACTCATACACAGGCACGTACACGCACATACACACTCAGAGATACACACACAGAGATACACACACATATATATATATATAATATATATATATATATATATATATATATATATATATACTAAGCATGAAATGTGATAAGAAAGAAATGCCTGGCTGGTGATGCATGAAATGTATTTGATTGATCTAGATGTGCACCATTAATGCCAACTTTGATCTAAAGAACAGCAACAACAACAGCAATAATTAGAAACAAATGGTTCTTATTTTATGTCTTCCTCATCTTGATGTTGCTTAAAGTACATTGTTTAAGATAACATGTAACGCCGGCCAACACCGAGGAAATATTAACGGAACACGTGATGCTAAACAAATCAATTTGCTACCATCCCTATACTTATATATTGAAAAGGTGATTAATACTAAAAACTGCAATCGGATCAATAGAATCCTATGAAGCTTTTGTAAGGAAGGTCTTAGCTTGTTCTTAATGGGATCACGCTACAAAATATAGCTAGGATCCAGTGAATGAGAAAACGAATTTCTTACAAAAGATTAATAGCCATCAAAAAGACCCACGTTCGTATTAGTGAGTGAGCGAGTGATTGTAGTCTTTTGTAGTCCGAGAAAGAAGATTCTGCAGCTTCTAGCTGAACAACCTGCACATAGGATTGTTTATAGTGATCAAAATGTATGTGCTGCATATTAGCTCACTCCCTCGAGCCATCAGACCATTATTGCCTGGACAGGTGCGCCGTACGCCACATCTCAGGTGTTCAAGTGATTGTATTGTAAATCAATGTGAGATGAAGTGGTTTGCTCAAGAACATTATGCACCATCCAGTACAGGAATCGAAACTACAATCTCGATATTGGGAGTGCAAAAACCTTAAGCTCTGGGCCATGCACTCCCGTTCTTATTACAAACAAGCATAAAAAATGCTACGGGCGAAACACGAATCCAACAAAATAACATTAACGCGTGCTAGACTAAGAAGAATCTACGAAGTCATTGTTAGAAATAACAGCCAAATCTCTTTTACATTATACATTATCTCCTAAAAAATTAGGTCTGGACATGAAATTCATGCTACATTATTGTTTGATTTAAAACGACGTATTGTTACAGAAAGAAGAGATTATTAATTGACATATGTTGCGGACAAATTTGGAGTATTTTGTGTTGTATTAACTGCCAAAGTTTTTAATTCATACTTTTTGGCTTTGTTAGGTGTCTCAGGAGGCAAAAAAATATATAGTATTTAAATTTTCTTTATATGCGAATTATTTTGGAAATTATGATAAATTTTTCGGAAAGTCTGATATGGGAATCACTCAAAAAAGAAATTAGCATATCTATCTTTTTCTGTACAATTGCAATTATAAACGTTTTAGTTTTTTCTTTAAACGTAATACGCCAACCGGTCATCGAATGCGAATGTGTATGAAATATGAATGAATGATACAGATGGGAAATGCAAAAAAAAAAAATAATAATAATGAAAGTTTTTAAAATAGTCGATATTTTTGTTGTTCAAAAATTGCGATTTATGACATAAAATGTCCTCTATAATTAGCCAGAGCTAAAAATGACAAACTTTAACTTTACTAAATATTGTTAAATACGCCTCTGCTAATGCAATGTACATAAGCAATTCACTTTAAATACAACGAACAACCGGCAGTGAGACTGTCTTTAGCAGATCCCCAAATGAGACTCATTGCAGACATTGGGTTAATTAGTGTGAAAACTCGTGGCCTTGTGGTTAGGACAATGCACTCACGCTCGCTAAATCATGGTTTCGATTCTTAGACCGGTTGGCGTTTTGCGTTCTTGAGCAAAATACTTTATTTCACGTTGTTCCAGTCCATTCAGCTGAAAATGGATTACCTTGTGACAAAATAGCCTTCTGGTCAGGTAGAAAGTTGGCCTACTGATCTAGCAAGCGACATAGTGATGTATAACGACATTCAATAGTCTGGGCGGTATGGCGTGTGCCGTGATATTAATTCTTAAAGGTTTGGTTTATACAAATCATACGGCCTATGCGCATGGCTCAGTGGTTAGAGCGTCGAGATTACGATCGTGAGGTTGTGAGCTCGAATCCCGGACCGGGCTGCGTGTTGTGTTCTTGCGCAAGGCACTTTATTTCACGTTGCTCCAGTTCACTCAACTGTAGAAACGAGTTGCGACGTCACTGGTGCCAAGCTGTATCGACCTTTGTCTTTCCCTTGGATAACACTGGTGGCGTGGAGAGGAGAGGCTGGTATGCATGGGCGACTGCTGGTCTTCCATAAACAACCTTGCCCGGACTTGTGTCTAGGAGGGTAACTTTCTAGGTGCAATCCCATGGTCATTCAATACCGAAGGGGGTCTTTACCCTGTGTGGAGTTATTGTTCAGTCGCGGTTCAGGTCTGATGAAGTAGACAAATAACGAAAGGCGTATCAACTGTGACCAACCATCTTTTTATTTAAGCAAAATGAATCAAGAATTTACAATACACAACGCTTCCCTTTTTCGGACGGGGATTAATTGTAAGGAGATTTGGCTACTATTACAAGCAGGTCGAGAAACCAAGTAGCTACTATCCAATTTAAGAATTGTATCTGTCGTTCGCTCATTCGTTTATTCTTTTGTCGATCCGCTGTAGTGTTGATCTGCATTATGAAGTTACACTGCTCATAAGATTCCTTGGTTGATGATTAATCTTTTGAAAACATTCCATTTCTCCTCACTGGATATTAAATAGGCTTCGCAGCGTGATTCCAATGAACTCATATTACGACATTCTTGACAAACTCTTCATAGCATTCTTACATTTCTAGCATGATAGCATTTATCATTTGTAGTATTAATCACGTTCTCGATAAATAATTAACAATAGAAATAATAACAACACCACCAACAACAACAACGACAACAATTATAATAACAGTATCAACTTTTCTCAAAAAGCCTGCAGTTTCTGGGGAGGGGGTTGGTCGATTAAATCAAACACTGAGCGCAACGGGGACTTATTATATCGAAAGCCAAAGGATGAACGACAAAGACGAACTCCACGAAATTTGAACTCAGAACATAAAAGCGGAGGAAATACCGCTAAGCACTTCGTCCGGCGTGCTAACGAATCTGCCAGCTTGTCAACTAACAACAAAAAGATTAACAATAATAATGATGGTTTCGAATTTTCGCACAAGGCCAGCAATTTTGCGGGAGGGCACAAGTCGATTACATCAACCCCAGTGTTCAACAAGTATTTATTTTATCGACGCCGAAAGGATGAAATGCAAGGTCGACTCTAGTGTCATCTCATCTCAGAACTTAACGTCCGAAGAAATGGCACGAAGCATTTTTTCCGGTGTGCTAACGATTCTGCCAGCTCATCGCCTTATTAACAACAACAACAACAATAATAGTAATAATAATATAATAATAATAATAAATGCCCTGATGCAGCACCAGGCAGTGGCTCTCGTGGCTTCTGATCTTAACTGATTGAAAGTGTCATCATGTACATTGTTCTGTCTTGGTATAAAAGATAGGCTACAGCAAATATTCCTCTAAATGCTTGTCAGTTGTTTGACCTTAACCAGTTGAGCAAGTCCCCAAATGACTGACGATATGTGCATCTCTGATCACGAGCAGAAGTAGTGGGGAAGCATCATAGCCATGTGTTGAGAGGAAATCTTTGGGGTTTGGATAATTCACCTTTGGAAACATGGGTGTTTCGTTCAAGATCGTTAAACAACCCTTATTCAGGGACCTTTAGAGCGGGATGGGCTACTCGACCAGAGGAAAATTCTAGCCGGGCCCCACCTGCAAGGTCATGTGCTGTTTATCTTGATATGAGATCACCATGTCGCGCACATATGGTTGTGATGCATGTGCTTGGTGTACTCTTATCAGACGGGTAGTCATGATAGGTATACTGGGCTTCGTATATTTTACCCCAGTGTCACTGTGATGGCATGCACTGCTCTCTCACTCAATAATAATAATATAATAATAATAATTCTCTTTATCCCCGTCTGTCTTGATAGACAATGGGTTGCGCCAAGGGTGGGGCCTACTTTGGTGATGTGCAGCGTCTGCTAATAATAATAATAACCGCAATAACAACAACAACAACGTTAGAAATTTATATATCATATATCGCTAGTCGGTACAACCTAGTGATTAGCGCTACTTTGCAGTATCCTGTCATTACTTTTTTTCGGATTTTCTTCTTGCTGTTACACATCCTATTTACTGGTTATTAAGAGTGATATATGTTCTGCTCTGTTTCATTAGATTTTAATATCTTATTCATCCAATACATAATCAAACTACATTTGATTTTTGTACGCTACAATACGTGTGATACTTGTATCTTTACTGGCATTTAACGCCATTGCTTCATTTCCGGGCAATTTGATTTTCTAGTGGTAAATGGCTTATTCTAGTCGTCTAAAGGAGTTATCATTAGTAACGTTTGTTTACATGTAGGTCTTTTTCAATGAAACCTTCATTAATGGTTGATCATTGACGTATATATATATATATATATATATATATATATATATATTATATAATATATATAAATAATATAAGAATATATATATATATATATATAAATATATATATATATATATATATATATATAAATATATAAGAATATATATATATATATATATATATATATATATATATATATATATATAAATGTATATATATATACGTATATATATATACTAGCAGTATCGCCCGGCGTTGCTCGGGTTGTAAGGGAAATAATTATATAAGCTTTTTAGAGATGTAAAGTATAATAGCCATCTCAATAGGCTAACCACAAAGGGGGAGGGGTGTTACTGTAGCTTTTTACGTTCTGAGATTAATAATAAATTTTAGAGAGTTACTTCCCTTATATATGTCAAAAATGGATTAAAAATGGGAAAAATTGATGGTAAATTTTTTTAAAATCGTAGACTCATCGTAGACGCGCGCTAATACCAGACGGTCTCGATATGAATCACGACTATAAGATACCCGGTTTTGGTTAAACTGCACCGCAAAATGTGGGAGTAGTTAGGAATCTAAATCGTAGGAGACAGACACACAACCTCACTTTTATATATAAAGATTTCCTCTATTTACATAATATTGAGGTCTCTTTCTTTCTTTTGTTATCTTACTGTTTTTACCAATATACATATATATATATATATAAATATATATATAGTTACAGAGATGTACTTGCATAGCAAGTGACTTGATCTGAGATCGTGTGCTGGAACGAAAACAGTTGCAGCGTGAAGGTGTTTATAAGCCATTTAAGAAACACACAAAAACCGTTAGATTCACTTCAACATTTAAATTTAATTTGTCAAAAATTTTCGTCGCTTTGAGACCGCGACCTGTTAGCACGATATTTTTGTCAGTGAACAGGTCGCGGTCTGAAAGCGACGAAAATATTTTGGCGAATTAAATTTAAATGTTGAAGTGAATGTAACGGTTTTTGTGGTTTCTTAAATGGCTTAGAAACACCTTCCAGGCTGCAATATATATATACACACATATATATATGTATGTATGTATGTATGTGTGTATATGTGTATGCATGTATGTGTGTGTGTGTGCGTGTCTGTGCTTGTGATGTCCTCCACCACTGCTTGACAACGAATGTTGGTTTGTTTACATCCCTGTCACCTAGTGGTTTGACAAAGGAAACAGATAGAATAAGTACAATGCTTACAAAAATAAAACTGGAGTTGATTCATTAAACTACAATTCTTCAAGGCCTTTGCCCCAGCATGGCCACAGACCAATGGCTGGAAAAAGCAGAAGAATAAAGAATACATTCTCTGCTTTGGTCATATGTTGAAGGCATGAGAAAGCTTGAGTTTACATGAGAAGGCCTAACAGACCTGGTAGAAACAGCAGCCAAATCTCCCTCAAATCACACCTTACTGTCTATGTATGTATATATATATGAGCCAATGAGGGGGACCTCTACATGGTAGCTAGACCTGGTAGAAATAGCAGCCAAATTTCCCCCAAATCACATCTTACGTCTTATCTATGTATATATGTATGTATGAGCCTATGAGGGAGACCCCTACATGGCAGCTAGACCTGGTAGAAATAGCAGCCAAATTTCCCCCAAATCACACCTTACCGTCTTATCTATGTATATATGTATGTATGAGCCTATGAGGGAGACCCCTACATGGCAGCTAGACCTGGTAGAAATAGCAGCCAAATTTCCCCCAAAACACACTTTACTGTCTTATCTATGTATATATGTATGTATGAGCCTATGAGGGAGACCCCTACATGGCAGCTAGACATGGTAGAAATAGCAGCCAAATCTCCCTCAAATCACACCTTACTGTCTTATCTTTCTGCTACTTGGATATAGGTGTTATATTCGTCGTAAAAAAACTTTCCTGTCACACACTCACGCACACGCACACACACACACACACACGCACCCTCACACACACACACGCGCGCACACCCACACACACCCACTCACACACACGCACGTTAGCTTACAATTTTATTTATATATTTGCGTGTCTGTGTGGAAAGAGGAAGTGGGAGGCAGAGTGAAAGAATCACTCACTACAGTAAGTCAATTACTTTCATTTTATTCGTTGCCCACTGTGTGTGTGCGTTTGCGTGTGCTGTAAACCAGACTAAGAAAAGCATTTGACACACACACCAGAATGTGAGTTTTCTGTAAATTTTGCTTAACTGGAGTTTAAATTTTAAAAACTGGACCTGGCATGACGCGATGCATTGTACTCTTAAAAATGCAAGGTAAATTGTAATTGAAGAAATCCTATATTGTAGATTTGTATAACTCCCAAAGGGAGGCAGATAAAATCTGCCTTTTATAATAAGAGATATAATATAAGAATATATATATATATCTTTATATATATAAAACTGAGAATGTGTGTCTGTCTGTCTGTGTTTCCCTAAAACTTGAGAACCACACAAACAATTTCATTCAAATTTTACACATGCCTTACTTAGGGTCCGGGAGGTGTCATGGGCAAAAAGAATGTTCAACTTCCTGCCTAGAGCGAGCCCATAGCAATATCATATCTTCTCCACTATTTCAGTATTACGTGCTAAACGTGAAACAAAAACGTTTCTCTATTTTATGTCAGATACTTTCACTTTAACAATAAAAATAATAATAACAATTTAATTATATGTAGTAAGTAATAATTAAAATCAAACTAAAGTATAATATAATCGTAACATAACAAAAGTAAAAATAGCAATTGGTATAAAATTGCATCAATCACTTGAACGTGAATAAGTGGTTTCACATGAATGGGAATAAATTAAAAATAAAATTAGCGTGCAGAAATGGAATAGACCAGATGGATAATAAAAAATTAAATTAAAGAAAACACTATTGTCTATAAAGTATACAATGTAGAGAAAAAAGAAGATTTGAACAAGCGTCGGAAATCTATCCACGTGTGTTGTGAGTTGTTTTGTATGTGAGGGTTGGAAAGGGGAACTGTTAAAAATTGTCAAAGGGTTGAGTCGCGCGAGGCGTTTGCCGCTGCGTGTTTGAACCTTTTATGGAGGGTGTGTCGACCCTCAAGTCGTGCAGACTTGCGCGGGGGTCGCCACAACAAAAAGTGACGAGTCTCTTGGAATAAAAGAGGTGTTCTTTGGAAAGGAACAATTGAAGGAGTGCGAGAGGTTCGTCAAGGGGGGGGGGTGACAGCGTGAAGCTGGTCCCGCCTGTGGAAACAGTGGAAGAGAGGAGTAGCGGGACGATAGCGTGTAGAACGCAAGATGGAAGCGCGTGGGGGCTGGTGGGAGTGACGATTGAAGAAATAGAGAAATGTCTGGGGGACATCATGAAAAAAGCGACTTTTGTAGACAGAGGAAAGAAATATGGTACGGTGGAGTGAGATGCGCAACAAAGGAAGTGGCGGCCTCATTGGCTTCCACTGTCCTGAAAGCGGAAAATTTCACCATGTGGCCGACGTATAAAGGAAGACGTGGGGTACGGGTAAGAGTCCCAAAGGTGCCCCCAGATATTAAAACAGAAATGCTGGTAACAGCCATTATTGGGGCAGCAAAAGAGGAAGTAGAAATAGGGTCAATTAAGGAGAACGAACGTTGTAAATTGGAAGGAATTCGGATAGAGTTGTGGCTGATGGCCACAATGGAAGACATCGAAAGATTTCCCTTCCAAATAGAAATAGAAAACGAGAAAACAATTAGTGTAATAGTGGAAGGCAGAAAACCGAATTGCTACCTGTGCGGATCAAGAGGGCACATAAAAAAGGAATGTCCGCTGTATGAATTCACAGCGGAGCAAAAAGAGACACAAAGTGGAGAGAAGGAAAACGAACACGAAGGAAAGAACAGCGAAAACAAGGAAAAGGAAATAACGGAGAAACAACAAGAGAAGGGAAGTAACAGCGCACTGAAGGAAAATGAAAACAAAGGAAGAAGATAGTAGAAAAGGAGCAAAATTCACAGGGTGCAGAAGTAGTGGAGAAGGAGCCAAGGCAGAAGCAAGAGAAAGAAAAGGAAAGTACATTAAAGGAAAGAGAAAAAGCAGGAAAAGAACAAGAGAAGGAACAGAACCAAGAGAAAGGAAAAGATGGTATGCAAAAAGGAAAAGAAACAACAGGAAAGGAACTTAAGCACAGGGTAGAGAGACGGCAGACAAAGAGCCAAAAGACAAGAGAAGGAAAAGAAAGAGAGAAAGCAAAAAGAGAGAAAGAGAGAGACCGAGGGAGGAGAAAAAAGAGGAAGTAAGTCCTAAGAGAAAAACTAGAGAAAACGTAGGTACGAATAGAAAATTCAAATACTATGGAACGTTGATCCATCACAGGCACTGTGAGGAGATGGAAGATTTAATAAACGTAACAAACGGATATACGTGGGTCAGGATGGGCACCGAATGGAAAGAAACAGGTGCACTCGTCCACGAGAACGACGCCGAGGCGTTCATCGAGGCAGCTGGCAAGAACGTGTCAAAACATATGAAATGCCGACTTACAAGGTGGCCTCGAACGATGGAAGTTTACTCAGATTTGGTAGACATAATGGAGTATATATAAAAGAAAAGGTATTGTGAAAACTTTAATTTGGAAATGATAAAAAGAACTTTAAATTCTGAAAAAAAAAAAGAAATGTTGAACTTTGTAAAACTTTTGAAATGTATGTTGAAAATGTATAAAATGTTTTATTTGGAAAATATTGTTGACGAATAAAAAACAAATGACGAAATGTAACCGCTCGATTTCGGGGATCGAGTGGGCATTACACCACATGTACAACTTCATAATTCATTATTCATTTTCCCGATTATATTGTCCCATCTATGTAGCCCCTAGTGGGTAATAATAAAACAAATGGAGGAAATCTATGCGTGTTGTTATCTGTGACTAGACGGTGAAATTTTTTCTGTGTAACTTGATTTGATATCGCGCGTGGCGTTTGCCTCCACGTGTGGAAACCTTCCGAAGAAGGTGAATTGACCCTCTAGTCATGGCGACTTACGTGGGGGTCACCGGGAAAAATAACGATTCGTCGATAATCATAAAGGAGGTTTTCTTTGAGAAGGATAAACTCAAAGAATATGAAAAGCTCTTCAAAAGGGAGGGTGATAGCGTAAAGCTAATCCCCCCCGCGAAAGCAAAAGAGGATAAAGAAAGCAAGACAGTGACATACAGAACCCAAGACAAAAATACGAAGAAACTGGCAAGAGTGGAGATAGTCGAAATTGAAAAATGTCTGGGAGACATAATGGGGAAAATAACCTACGTGAGTAGCGGCAAGAAATTTGGTACGGTGGAGGTGAGATGTGCAACGGAAGAAATTGCGGCATCACTGGCTACCACCGTACTAAGAGCCGAAAAATTCACAATGTGGCCCTCATACAAGGGAAGAAGAGGGGTCCGGGTTAAAATCCCGAATATACCCCCAGAAGTGAAAACAGAATGGCTGGCAACAGCTATTCTAGGAGCAGCAGAAGAGGAAGTGGAGGTGGAATCAATTACGGAGTCCAACGCGGTAAACTGGAGAGGATATGGGGAAGAATTGTGGTTGATGGCCACAAAAGAGGATATTGAAAGGTTCCCATACAGAATTGAAATTGAAGAGGAAAAAACCCTCAGCGTAATTGTAGAGGGGAGAAAACCAAACTGTTACTTGTGTGGGACAAGGGGGCACATAAAAAAGAGTGCCCGTTATACGAATTCGTAGCGGAGTGCGAGCAGAACTTGAAGAAAACAAGAATACTGTAAATGAGAAAGAAAACATAGAAAAGGAAACAAAACAACAAGAGAAAGGAAATAATAAGTCAATGAAGGAAAAAGAAATAAAAGAAAAGAAAGAAATAGAACCAAAACAGAGTCAGGAAAAAAAAAAGGAAAAGAAACAATAGGAAAAAACAAGAGAGAGATCAGAATCAAACGAAAAGAAAAGACGGCACACAAAAGGAAAAGAAAAGGAACATAAAACACGAGAGAAGAGAGAACAGAGAAAGAACCAAAAAGACAAGAGAAGGAAGGAGAAAGAAAAGAAGGCAAAAAGAGAGAAAGAGAGAAACAAAGAGAGGAGAACAAGGAAGAAATAAGCCCGAAAATGAAAATGAAGGAAAACGTAGGACGGAAACAAGATTACTATTACTACAAGTTAGTAACCTTCCATTTCTGCCCTGAAATGAAAGACTTGACATGTAAAACGGAGGGACATATATGGGTCAACAGGATGACCGATCGGTGGCAGGAGACTGCTCTAATCCCCGAAGAAAGAGTCGCTGAGTTCCTCAGAGCTGCCGGAGAGAGTGTAATATTTTACACGAAGGTTCGAGTGAGAGAGCGGCTGCCTGAGGGCTCAGTGATGGACTTCAGAGAAGTGGAAACTATGATAGAATATGTATAGAATTGTGAGAAGAAGAAAAAAAAAGAGAAAAAAGAAAATTTTGTGAAATATATGTGACGAAAATGTAACCTCTCGATTCCGGGGATCGAGTGGGCATTTACATCTCATTGTAAATATTTTCATATGTCATTTTTTACTTTTATTTTTTCCTTTTCTTGTCATTCGCTTTCTTATTTTAAGTTCTCCGATTGTATTGTCCCATCTATGTTCGCCCCTTGTGGGTAGTAATAAAATCAAATGGAGGAAAGCACCTTCGAAAAGTGTCTTGGCGCGACTATGAAAGGTATCTAATCAGAGGCGGTAAATTCGCCACAATAGAAGCAAGGTTCGAGTCAACGGAGCGTGCAAGGGAGTACTCGACTCGAACTTGCAAAGTGGAAATATTTTATTTTTACCTTTATATCTGTGACGTAGGACGTCCCGGAAAAAAAATTTAAATGCCCCATCCCCCAGAAGTAGAGGTAGGATGGATTGTAGCCACACTTCTATACAAGAGGGAGGACAAGATACAATTTATCGAAATTACAAGAGACTGGCTAACAATTCCAGTCTGTTATATATTTTGAGTATTGTTATCACTAGCGATATCAAGATGTAACTTTGTATTTTGTATATTATGTGTAGATGTATATATATCTAGATGTACATGTAATATGTACACATATATATACACATATATACATGCACTAGACTATGACCCGGCAACGACGGATCTTTAATGCTAGTATATATATAAATATACATATAGATATAATACATATACAATACATATATATATATATATATACATATAAATATATATATAATATATAGGTATATATATACATATAAATATATATATAATATATAGGTATATATATATATATAATATATATATATATAGATATATATATATATATATACACATATATGTATAAGATGTATTGGTATCTAGAAGACCCAAAGAGTGGCAGGTAATGAGTGCGATGGGCAGACCGTAGTTAAACTCTTGGTTCGATAGTGATACGAGTTAGGAGTCTATGTGGGTCTTGTATTAGCATTCATATATATATGAATTTTGTCTAAGATATATATATACACACTCACACTTACATCCACAAACACACGAACTCACACACGAACACACACATACATATATGTACATATATATATATATACATATATATATACATATATATATATATATATATATATATATATATATAATATATATATTCTTCAACCATGTGTACTGGACCTTATGAGAAGAATAGTGTCCAATATGTAATGGGTTATGTAAACTATGGATATTTCAATTGCAATCCTTGTAAGATGAGTATGAGTTTGTGATTGTGCTTGTTTGTGTGTGTACACGAACACGTGTGTGTGTTGTGTGTGTGTGTGTGTGTTGTGTGTGTGTGTGTTTGTGTGGCTGCGCACATATGCATTTGCATGGGCAAAGGAGAACCTGAGTAATCGGTTTCCCGTTATGTCTTCTTCTATTCAATACGAAGAATTATGTCGCAGTTACTTTAAAACTCAATCAGTTTTCCGTCCCAAATTTCCCTGTCAAAGACTCAAGAAACAACGATGCCAGGAATAATCAATCTTAGTTTCTTCTTGTATAAACTTAAAGATAAAATCAACAACTAAAAACATCGATTTATTGCCTGCATTTTGCTTTCAGTCGCGGTAAGTCAATCGATAGCAAGATTCTACAAAGATTTTGGAAGAATGCATTATCAAAAGCAACTTGCTTCTACTTCCATTCAGAAAGCAATTTCTCATTCAATCTTTCTTAATTGTTATATTTACGAAAATACCGTCTCAATTGTTAGATTTAACCCATCATATCATATTGCAGTTATCGATTTTTTTTACGGTGCATACATTATCGATTAAACACAGAGCTTTCATACACAAAAACTTTATATACCCACATTGAAGTAAAACTGATCCATAGACGATTAAATCACAAGCCACTCCAGTAGATGTCTGGTATTTATTTTATCAATTCTTTTCATGAAAATCAAAATAACTTCTGTAGTCTTCGAAAGCAGAAATTAAAATTTCTTAACTAATGTAGTCGATGAGCGTGAAGATATTTGATTAGAGACATACAAATGGTACCCATGCTGCAATAAATACAGAACCACTGAGGCGTTATCTCTCTCTCTTTCTCTCTCTCTCTCTCTTTCTCTCTCTTTTTCTCTCTCTCGCAGTATTTCAGCTCAGCATTTAAAGTTTCTTGACAGCTCAGCATTTAAAGTTTCTTGACTAAGGTAGTCCTTGGACACGGAGATATTAGCTCACAGACGAACAATAGAAATAAATACATCATGCTTTATATTCAGACCCATTGATTAATATAGAATTAAAAACATCAGTTTTAGCAGTATTCGAACTCAGAAATTCAAGTTTGTTACCTAAACGCCACAAGATATTTTCCCGGTATTCCACTGTGTTAAAAATTATGAACATGAAATTTCACGGGCAGAAACGACTGAGAAACGACCAAACAAATTATATAGTGATGTTTTACTCTTTAGCTCGGCAATCTGAGTTCAAGACCCGTTGCTACCGACCCTACCGTTAAGTTTACTTAGATTCATGCACTAATCTACGATGTGAAATATTATGTTGTGACCCCCTTCGGTCATGAATGACCATGGGATTGCACCTAGAAAGTTACCCTCCGAGGCACACGTCTGGGCAAGGTTTTTAGTACACGCATACCAGCCTCCCTTCTCCACGCCACCGATGTTATCCAAGGGAAAGGCAAGGGCCTATAAAGCTTGGCACCTGTGATATAACTACTCATTTCTACAGCTGAGTGAACTGGAGCAACGTGAAATAAAGTGTCTTGCTCAAGAACACAACACACAGCCCGGTCCGGGATTCGAGCTCACTACCTCAGGATTGTAAGCTCTAACCACTGAGCCATGCATCTTCAGTATGGGACTACAGTATCCAATATGTCCACGCCACCGATGTTATCCAAGGGAAAGGCAAATGCCGATACAGCTTGGCACTAGTGACATCGCAGCTCATTTATTAACGTGCAAGTGGCTGAGCACTCAACAGACACGTTTACCCTTAACGTAGTTCTCGGGGAGATTCAGCGTGACACAGATTGTGACAAAGCTGGCCCTTTGAAATATAAGTACAACAGAAACAGGAAAAAAGAGAGAAAGTTGTGGTGAAAGAGTACACCAGGGTTCACCTCTACTCCCTGCCGGAGCCTCGTCGAGCTTTAGGTGTTTTCGCTTAATAAATACTCACAATATCCAGTCTGGGAATCGAAACCGCGATCCTACTACCGCGAGTCTACTGCACTAACAACTGGTCCATTACGCCTCCACGCGATGTGAAATAGGATTTCTTTATTCATGCTCCTTGATGCGTCTTATACAATTTCTTGGCTTTGTGAGCAATTCATGATCTTTGTTCCAGATATTAAAATTCTATTATACTAATTATACTAATTCTACAACTCCGAATATATATCCAATCTTAACGAAACTCTCGTATTCTGAATGGCTTTCTAACTTCCTACCGATTAGAAATAGCAACGTCTATGTGTGTGTGCGTGTGTGTGTGTGTGTGTGCGTGCGTGTGTGTATCTGTCTGTCTGTCTGTGTTTGCGTGTGTGCGCGCGTGTGTGTGAGTGTGTGTGTGTCAGTCGGTATCTGTGTGTGCTTGTGTATGCGCGTGTGCGTTAGTAGGTGTGTGCGTGTGTGTACTTGTGTGTGTGCGTGTGGGTGTGTGTACTTGTGTGTGTGCGTGTGTACTTGTGTGTGCGCGTGTGTGTACTTGTGTAGTGTGCGTGTGTCCTCGTGTGTGCGCGTGTGTGTACTTATGCGTGTGCGTGTGTGTACTTGTGTGTGTTCGCGTGTGTGTTCGCGTGTGTGTACTTGTGTGTGTGCGTGTGTGTACTTGTGTGTGTGCGTGTGTGTGTGTGTGCCTGTCTGTGTCTATTTATGCGTGTTTGAGTGAGTGTATGTATGTGTGTTTTCATTTTCTCCTGTTTTCTCTCACCCTTCTTCCTCTCCCCCCACTCTCTCTCTCTCTCTTTCTGTATATGCACAGTTTGATGGGTTTCATTTTTCATTCGTAAATAGTACTTCGCCGTTTTATTATCGTTGCTATAGTCTAAAAAGATATTTTGATTTTCATGAATAGAATTAATAAAGTATATACCAGATATTTATTGAAGTGGGTGATAATTTAAATTTCTATGGATCAGGTTTAATCCAATGTATGAGCACAGTTTGTGACAGACCATGCCTTTATTTTACTGGGCTCAAATATCATTCGCAGCCCCATTTAAAACAAATTTCTACCAACTACTTTGCCTATATATATATCTAAGTACACCTTTCAATGCCGTGTATGGCATAAGGTCTGCAGATCTAAGAGAGGCATCGAAAGACATTTTAAGATCCACAAAGATCAGAACTTAACTGCAGCTCTTGGTGTCTAGATCGGATATACAAATTATGTGGGTGTTTTTCAATACATTGTCTAGTATAAAAAGCCACATCACACGCCATGATAGATCTAAGGTGCGGGTACAAGAGGTGTTCAGTCTATATATAATATATATATATATATATATATATATATATATCTTGCATCTATTTTCTTTCCTTTCCTCCACCTCACTCTCTATTTTGTATCACATCTAAACTAACTATGATTTAACCATCCTCTCACACCGTCACCGATGAAGGGATATAATTAATAAATATCCTGGAAACAGCTGTAAGACCTTCTATCTATGAAAGCTCTAATATCTACACAACCTTGGTTTTTTTTATCTCATTACGCAAAAATTCTTACATATGTAAAGCGACGAAAATATTTTAACAAATTGAATTTTAAATGTTGAAGTGAATCTAACGGTTTTTGTGTGTTTCTTAAATGGCTCATAAACACCTTCCACGCTGCAATTGTATTTATACATATTAGCTGCATTGATAAAGGGCAACAACCCTGAAACATGTCTGCAGATGTCTAACTAGCAAGGTGAAGCGGCTGACCTCCCCTGTTCGAAGGTTGTAATGGACGCAGGTTCGTGTGCCATATAGCTAGCTAGAGGCGATGGTCTATTGGAGCTAATCAGCGACAACTTTAGTCTTATATTTAGACTGCCATATTAGTATGGCGATAACTATTAATATCCAGTAACGCTGCCGTAATCTCCTTTAGAGATACTTAGTAATTTTAATATTTCTAATATATATATATATATATATATATATATGTATATATATGTATATATATATGTATGTGTGTATGTATACATATGTATATATTCATATGCATGTATGTATATATATACATTTATATATATATACATATATATATGTATAGCATTTATATTACACACCTACACACACACGCACACACACATATATATATGTATGTATATAAGCGCGTGACAAGAAACTTGCTTCCAACCACATTGTTCCGGGATCAGTCTCACTGCGTCGCACCATGGGCAACTGTATTCTACTATAGCCTCGGGCCGACCAAAACCTTGTGAGTGGATCTGATAGGCGGAAACTGAAAGAAGCACGTTGTATGTATATATATATATATATTGTTGGTGCATTTACGTCACCGTAACTTAGCGGTTCGGCAAAAGAGACCGATAGAATAAGTACTAGGCATACAAAGAAAAAGTCCTGGGGTCGGTTTGTTCGACAAATGGCGGTGATCCAGCATGGTCGCGCGCATGCGCGCTAATTGTAATGTGCTCGAATGCAAATGGTGCTATAAATGATTATAAATGATTGAGGCAGAAATACGATCGAGACCACCAGAAGTGAGCGATAAAGATGAATCGATACCATCGACCCCAATGCTTGACTGATATTTCAATTTGTCGACCCCGAGAAAATGAAAGACAAATTTGGCTTTGTAGGGGATTTGAACGCAGAACGGAATGACGTAGAATGAAAGTTAAAATGATTTCAGGTGCTTAGATGATGATGATGATGATGATGATGGGGATTTGTTGGAATGTTGGCGATGATGATATGATGATGATGATGACAACGACTATGACGATGGTGATGGTGGTGGCGATGTTGAGAATGATGACAAATATTGATTTGGACGTCGGTTTTCTTTTTCCAAGAATGTATTGAAAACCGAAGCCTAATTATCTTTTTTAGACTGTTGCGTCGACAATAAAACGACGAAGAACTTTTTGGGAAGGAAAAAACATCAAAGTGTCAAATTTAGTTGGGAACGACTCGGCGCAGGGTGGTTACTGAGATTGATATGAAGTCAGGTGTTAAAATCACGTAGATTCTGTGAGAGAAAATGAGAGAAAAGAGTAATGGTAAGGCAATCAATGAATGGCACTACGATATTGATGGGACTTCACTGCAAAATACGAGCAATATAAACTGTGTTATGATAGCAATAATGGTTATAATAGCGCATCGTATATATAAAAAAAGGTAATTCTTTCTTGTTCTCCCTCAGCCTATTATTTCAAAGAATTGGACATTTATTTTGTCTTTAACGCAAGCAAAACCATAAAGAAGAAAACGAAGAAAGAAAAACCTATTTTCACAGAGAATCAGATTTCGTTGCAATTAAAGCATTGTTTCGAGGGGCAATTTCTCCATGACTTGTAGTAAAAAGGTTGATATCAAAAGAATTTCGAATAACGTTGGGATTTGCTATACATTTACTTCTATACTGGAACTTTCGTTTCCCAATCTAACGGGAAAATTTACTCTACACAGAATAAAGATCAGGTTTCAATTTAAGAATGCAATTTAGTATTGTTCTTTGTTCCTTGATTGCCTAAAGGACATCAATAACGTTTGATCCCTATTCTCTGACATCAATGCAGATGAATTTTAGAAGTTTCTCATGTTCCCCCTTCATTCCCTTCCAATTATATGAAACCACCTCTAGGTTAATGAAACGAAGTATAGCAATTTATTTCCCAGGCAAAAGCTCATGACCAGAACTAGTTAATAGTGTGACTGCAATGAGTTAATCACAGTATTAATATTGGTGATTATTGATCTCTTTTTGTAATTCATTATGCGAGGTTTTATTAGCTAAAGGCTCTGCACAGCTAAATTGTTCCCTGTATATTGTTGCTACTCGTCAATCGCAGCATGAAATTAACTTCAGCATGGTATGAATATTTTCTACAGCTTTCATGTAACAAATTCTATATGAGAATAAACTGGATCATTAAAACCCTTATAATAAACATAAGAACCACCGAGGGAGCTTCTTTACAATGTCCGTCCAATCATAGTCTACCGTTGGAAAAAGGAATATACTGGGAAATGTAGTTTAAGATACATTTTGAGTCGAACAATGAGACGGGATGGGCATGCATGGATTGTGGTTATTGAAGGGAAATTTCGGTTAAAAACAGTATACCAAAAATAGGGTCTCATCAAGGATTGAGGCACACTGCATTAGTCGAATTGTTTCAGAATCTGTCAGTATTCAGAATATATATTAGGATTGCGTGATTTAACAATAATCATACGAAAATAACTATGTAACACACTATAGGTCTTAATCTTTAACTAAATCTGTATAAAAGCTACGTTTGGCATTTTTTTTTTTCTAAATTTAACAGAGGAGAAAGGTGTATCTTTCCTTCGGAATATAGTTTAAGCGTGTGAAAGGCAGTTACCACTCAGGAGATTCTGCAAATAGAGCAATTCTCTATAGTGAAACATGCAAATACATTTGTACAAATGAGGGATTGGTGTTTTTTTTTAATGCTACTTTCTGTTTCTTTAAAAGCGATGCAAGAAACCGAACCGTAGCATATTGTCCAGAAACACATGATGAATATATCTCTCAATTGCTCGATGTATGGCAGGTTATATATTACTTTCTTCTTTTACTTGTTTCAGTCATGTGACTGCGGCCACGCTGGAGCACCACCTTAAAAAGAATTACACTTAGCAGCGCTTAGTTCTGCTAAGTGCGCATATGATTAGTAAAATATATATATATACATACATACATATATTCGTTTTATAAGATTTCTTGATGTGAATTCGTGTGTTAAAACAGGTATTGTTGAATTTGGGGACGGTCATGTTGCCAGTTTAGCCAATGAAAACACACGCACTATATATTTGGTGTCCACTTGCGTTAGCTTCATTTTATATTAATTGTATTTCGGCCACAGATCTTTCGTGACACTTCTGTCCTCTCATTAGTGGTCTTTGCTTTCTTCTTTTTTTTCTTGTATGTGTCTCTCCTTACTAATGATCTGCCATTTTGTATTCGTATTACATGTGTCGTTATTTGCGCATGCATATATCCCTGTGTGTCTATGACAGAATAAGATCCCCATAAACTGATAATAATATGAATACAATATAATACACAGATAAATAAATGGAATTAAATAACTATATGCATAAACAAAATAAATAAAATTAATACAAAAAATAGAAAGAAAAGATAAAGTAAGTAGATAAAAACAAATGAATAAAATAAATAAAAGTAAATTAAACGAACGTGTATAAACAGGGGATTCTGATAATACAGGCACATTCCCCCCACATACTCACATACTAAACATAGACACACAGGGATATACACCTGCGCAAGTAAAGACACATACAATAGGAATACAAAATGACATGTCATTAGTAAGGAAAGACACACACAAAAGAAAGAAGAAGCCAAAGAACCACTGATGAGGTCAGAGAAGTGTGACGAAAGAACTCTGGCTGAAATACAATTAATATAGAATAAAGCTGAAGCAGGTGAACACCAAATATATAGTGCGTGTGTTTATATTGGCTAAACTGTCAACATGACCATTCCCAAATACAACAATATATATATATATATATATATGCGAGTGTGTATGCGAGTGTGTGTGTGAGTGTGTGTGTGTATGCGTGGCTGTGTGGCAAGTAGCTTGTTACAAACCACATAGTTCTGGGTTCAGTCGTACTGTGTGGCACCTTGGGCAAGTGTCTTCCACTATAGCTTCGGGCCGACCAAAGCCTTGTGAGTGGATTTGGTAGCCAGAAACTGAAAAAAGCCCGTCGTATATGCATATGTATGCGTGTGTATGTTTGTGTGTCTGTGTTTGTCATTTTGAAATACAGATACAACAGAAACAGGAAGAAAGAGTGAGAGAAGGTTGTCAGGAAAGAATACAGCAGGATTCGCTAACACCCGCTGCCGGAGCCTGGTAGAGCTTCATGTGTTTTCGCTCAATAAACACTCGCAATACCCAGTCTGGAAATCGAAACCGCGATCCTACGACCGCTGCTCTAACCACTGGGCTATATATATATATAGCAAAACTGGAAACTGTAAAATATTTTGGCATTATTTATTCACTATTACCCATGTTTCGTTTGCTAGTAGGAATTACGAGGTTTTACATGTTAGATAAACGCATAAGAAAATTCCTGGCAGCAATCTGTCAAACAAAGAAACAAATAATACAGATAACATGTTATTTGTTTCTCTTTCTGAAGAAGTTCTAATAGGAAATATCATACATGTTTATCTAACATTTAAATCTAACAAGTGCAATGGTAAATAAATAAAAACAAATAAATAAAACCAAAACATTTTTCCAATGTGTTGTTTTGTTAAATAAGTCTGCAAACAATATTTTCAGAATTTTAGCATTAATATCTACCTTGCGTCAATGCAACAATGACAGCATCTACACACTGAATTATAATACTGGAACAAGCAGATGTGCTTCGAGAGAAAACTTTGGATTTATAAATGTGTGTGTATATATACACATATATATAAGTTCAGTCAAATTTGGATTTAGTTGAATATGGTACTTAAGTTAAAGGCACCAGAATTTAGTATGGTATTATCCATATAATTCAAAATGGCGTGATTACAATCAAAATAAGCAACAAGGATATCCAGAGGTATATATATAATTGTTACTATAGAATTACTACAATGATTGAAATAAGAACTAAAACGCTCCAACGTTGTATTTAAACCACATAATTGTATACATATCTATTGGCAGGGACTGTAAGTACTCGAGAGCACTAGTCGAGTATTCCTTATACTTACGTGTTAGTTTCGGCTAATTCCGTAGCCTCATCAGTAAAGGGTTAAAATACCTATATATATATATATATATATATATATATATATATATATTATATATATATATTATATATGTATATGACTAGGGCGTTAAAACACTTATTCGCCATAAATATCTATGGATGGATTACAGCCCCTGTCAGTACATATGTATATTATTACGTCCTTTAACTACAACATGAAAGGTTTTGTTTCTTATTTTTAGCAACGTAGGTGTTCTAACACACTTGTCACATATAGCGACAACTGTAGTTTTCCTTTTTGGTAAAATATTGCGGACAGGTGTCTATATTTTTTTTATATACATATTAGCGACTCGCTAAATCAGACCTAGATTTTTATGGTAATTTTCCCCATAAATTTCAGGCCTTGTGCCCATAGTAGTAGTAGTAGTAGTCACGGTTTGCAAAAATGTGTTCTATTCGGATTCAATGTCCTTGATTCCAAGTCAAAACCAGCTTCCTTAGATATCGAAAACCTTTCTTACATTCCCTGCTGTTTCCAAGAGAACAGATTTCTGAATCAATGCAACTCTTGTAGTTACACCAATCTCAATAAGCGATGCATGGCAGAGTTTATACAACTGCGAACAGAATGCATTGTAGTACAAAGTTTGACCAATCTCTATCCTTCGCGGATCGACTTTTAGTTTTGGTTTTCTACCCTTCCCCCCGACTTCAATTACAAATATAGCCAAAGAAGGATATATTATATACATTTGTTGACAAAGTTTGAAAAGCATAAAACATGTAAAGGTAGCGTGAATTAGTAATGAATATATATACAGTCGTTTGATGAAGGCATACTCCATATTCACTTTCATTTATGCACAACTGGAGATATGGAAAAAAACTCTGTTTCATATGTATATAATATATAAAATATATGTATATATATATATATATATATATGACGAGAGAGCGAGAAAAAGAGTGATATGTATGTGTGTATATATATGGCGAGAGAAATATATATATACATACATACGTATGTATTTATGTGTGTATGTAGGTAGGTATGTATGTGAGTATGTATGTATGTATGTATAAAAAAAGAATATATTTATACATATATCTATGGGGAGAGGGAGAAAGAAAGAGTGATGTGGGCATGTTTATATATATATATACACACGTACACACATATATATTTATATAAATTCCTATGTGTATGCATGTACATTGAAGCGTTGGTAGGGAGGGATTATTTCGCCTTTTTCTTCTTGATATGGCATTTAAAAATCCCAATATCAAATTTCCAGAGATGCTGGAGTGTTGGTTATAATAATAATGATAACACTTAATACGTTTATATATCACTCTCTACATGTGTGTTTGTGCGCGTGTTTGAGTGTGTATTTTATGTCTTTCCATATGTGAGTGTGTGTATGTAAGATATTCCACCACTTGTATTTACATAGATTTTTATCTAGTAACCCCTTCGCCACCGCATCGTTAACCTCTATGATAACTGTCTAGATTCACATTAGTTGGTTTCAAAACATTAGTGAGTTTTCGGTGTGTAATTGGTCCATTAGTCAAATTTTCTATCTAAAAATTCGAAAGACAATAATTCAACTAATATAGCGTATGCTACCGATAATGTTCAATAACCGATTGACACATTTGATCTCCAGCATAGCAAATCAAAGAGAAACTCGACTGCAATGTTCATAATTTATAATGGCGTAATACAAAATTCGCCGACCTCAGCTGCGTAAAAGTATTACGTTTAAAAAGAAAAAAAAAGAAATAATAAGGCTTTAGGTGTTTAAAATATAGGAAAATGGTTCTATGATTAGTAATGGTATACGAAGTTTTCGAATTCGGTGTTAATTCAGGATGTACTACACGTGAATTCCGGTTGTTATTTTTTTTAGATAATATATAATGTAAAAGTACCACTTTGAATAGATGTTCAATATTTGATTCCAAACTTCTTACCATGAGGTTAATATTGAACATTTATTAAAAGCACATCGTTGCGGGTTGAGTCCCGCTGCGTAGCACCTTGGGCTAGTGTCTTCTACTAAAGCCCCAGAGCTAGTGTTTTTTTAATATAGCCCAGGGCAAGCAAAGCCTTGCGAATGGAAACTGAATGTGTGTGTGTGCGTGAGAGAGAGAAACTGAGTGAGCGAGAGAGAGAGAGAGAGAGAGAGTGTGTGTGTGTGTGTGTGTTTCTCCACCACCACATATTGACAAACGTTTATGGTGTGTTTAAACTTCCCAAAATTAGAGGTTCGGCAAAACAGACATAAAGAATAAGTACTGGGCTTGAAAAATATTATTTCGAACGATCAATTCGTTCCCTATTCGGCTATTCAGCAAGTAAATTTATATTGCGCTATACAGTGTTTTAAATAAGATGGAAAGTATACCATCAAATAAGAGAAGATTTTAGCCTCGCTATGAAAGCTAAATAAAAATGGTCGTCTCCACTAGAATTATCTCTCTGTGTACAGAGAAATGTTGGACACATTTGATGAGTTTCTGTTAGATCTTCATCAGAGAAATAATTTTTTATAATAAAGGTACAATATCAGCAATGTTAATCGAAGATATTCGATACCATCCTCTTCAGTGTTTGACTGATATTTTATTTCAGTGGCCCCCAAAATGAGGGAATACTAATTTGACCTATGTAACATTTGAACACGAAACTTTTAGAACCGGAATGAACCCTGTAATTTTGTTTAGATGCCCCAACGTTTGCGCCAGTTCGTCGCCTTCTTTTCTTTTAATTATAATAATAAACCTTTCTAATAAAGGAACAAAGCGTGAAAATTTAGGGGACGGGGTTCGGTGATACATTGACCCCAGTGATTAATTAGTACTTATTTTACCAAGCACGGAAGGATCAAGTGACAAGTCCACCTCGGTGGAATTTGAACTCACAACGTAAGGAAGGACGAAATGCCGCTAAGCATTTCGCGTGCTAATGACCCTAACAACTCGCCGCCTTAACAATAATAATACCAATAACAATGGTTTCAAAGTTTGGTGCAAGGCCAGCAATCTTTGGTGGAGGTTTTAATCGATTGAAGCGAACCCAGTATTCGAGCTGTACTTTCTATCAGCAAACATAAGAGCTTTGAAAGGCAAACTTGACCTCAGCGGGATTTGAACTCAGAACTTAAAGATCCCGACATAGCAACAAAAAAAAAATAATAATAATAATAACCATCATATTCGTTGCACGGAGAGATTATCAAGATAAAGTACGGGTACTACTTCAATCTATTTTCCATAACATAGTGTTAACCAAGTGAATTCCGATTACATTGTGTCTGATTTAGGCACAGAGCGGCAGTTTCCAGCGGAGGGAAGAATTCGATACTTGTGACTTCAGTATTTGGATGGTGCTTTAGTTTATTGTGCCATGAAGGATGAAAACAATGTTCTCTTCGGTGTGATTTGAACTCAAAACATATGGCACTACAAATTAAGTATATGAACAGCATTAAATGAAAAGCGTTTATAATTTACGGAGATGTATTTGCATAGCAAATGACCTGATCTGAGATCGTGTGCTGAAACGAAAATCAATTAATATGAAGGCGATAGTGATCGAAAAAGAAAATTACAAGAAACTGGAAGAAATGTGTGGAGATAGTATTGACCCACCAGAAGTAAGGGTGGAATTCAAAGAATTGCCACCAGTAGTGGATTTAGTAGAAATTGAACCTCTGATGAAATACTACAAAAAGTAACTAAGTATGTTAAATTGACAGGAAAAAAAAAGAAAAAAGAAAGAGGAGGAAAAAAGAAAAAAAGTAAGAGTAAAGTGTTTTATGTTATGTTTAAAAAATATTGAAAAACAGAACAATTTTAGAGAACGTACATAACGGTTCAAATAATTGTAATGGTACACGATAATTAATTGTTATGATAAAAACGGTCTCTTTAAAAAGATTAATGGTAATGCATGTGATGAGGGGCGCATGCAGCCATTCATAACCTCATTGTTATATAGTCATCTCAATCATATTCGTTCTATGTATTGTCCCCTCTATGGTGTCCTGTCTGTCCTTGTTTGACCCCCTGTATTTCGGGCCCTTGTGGCTAATAAAAAGATCGAAACGAAAAACAATTGCATCATGGAAGATGTTTATAAGCCATTTAAAACACACACAAAAACCGTTAGATTCACTTCAACTTTTAAAAGAAACAAAAGCGACAAAAAAGGGGAGCGATGGAGTCGTCAGCCCGAAGAGAAGGAAGAAGGCAAAATCAAGGGAAGTGTTACAGAAAGCGACAGCAGAAGCAGAGAAGACAGACATAAATGATATAGAGCTGCTTGAAACACAAGAAGAGAAAAGACTAGAAGGTGCAAAGTCCAGTGAGTTTAAAAGTGAGCATAAAGGAGTCCTGATTTTTTACGAGAAATCAATAGATGTAGAGAAGAAAATATCAAAGTGGAAAAATTTGGTGAGAGTGAAACTGGGATCTTTTCGGTTTGAACGGCAGTTTATTCCAGCGGTGCCATATGAAATTGTCACCCATAATTATGACCTTAGTATCGATCTATTGCATTTCAATCTGTTTTAGGGTTAGGGTTAGGGGTGGGAGGAAGGGTGTCTTTTTTTCTTCAGAAATGTAAATAAACCCAATATGTTTCTTAAATGAAGGACATTTTCATACGGCACAGAATGTTTTCACCTCAATAGACGTCATTGATTGGTTGAAATAGCAGAAATTGAAGAAAAAAACAACCAATATCTTACAAACTATAGAAGTTTCTCAATACAGC
>NC_043010.1:40619646-40627146 GCF_006345805.1 Octopus sinensis
TACCTTAGACGGTTTTTCCAACCGCGAAATCAACTTACCTATATATATATCAATTCGTTTTGCAAGATTCCTGATGTGAAACCGTGTGTTGAAACGGATATTATAGTATTTAGGAATGGCAATTTTTTTGCCAAATAAATACGTGCAATGTATATTTTTTCTTCGCTCGTTTATTAGTATTCTTATAGAGTAAGTGGAAGAAGAACACACATGAAAGCAACAAGCGTCGTTGAAGAGGTCAGAGATGTGTGACGAAAGATTTCCGCACAATGGACATGGGTTGAAATAATAAAATAAAATCAGTAATAAAGGAATGAAGAAAAAATATATATAGTGCGTGTGTTTATTTGGCAAATAAATGACCATCCCGAAATACAACAATATATATATACATGTGTGTGTGTGTGTCTGTGTTTGTCTGTATACATATATGTGTATATATGTATATATATATATGTATATATTTCTTTACTACCCACAAGGGGCTAAACACAGAGGGGACAAACAAGGACAGACACACGGATTAAGTCGATTACATCGACCCCAGTGCGTAACTGGCACTTAATTTATCGAGCCTGAAAGAATGAAAGGCAAAGTCGACCTCGGTGGAATTTGAACCCAGAACGTAACGGTAGACGAAATACGAATTTCTTTATTGCCCACCGGGGGCCAAACATAGATATGGACAGTACAACTGATGGGATCAGTGAATCGATATGATTTTACATAAATGTGACATCAAAAATAAAATACAATACATAAAAATCGAATGGAATACACAGTACAAAAACAATACAAATGAAGCGATGATCAAGTTACGCTCCGATCCCACAAGCCCCGATCTACCGCTGATACCTTTTTATTTTTCCATTTTTTTTTTCCTCGTCTATTCACACGGTTCCTTGCACGCACAACACTCGTGCAACATACTTCCATCTCTTTTGGAACGTACACTCTGACAGACACCTCTTCTCCAGCCACAGTTTCCTTTTCAAATGAAAAGAAAAAAAGGATCGTAAATTGTCACCAGAGATAAGTTGACTGTCTTAATTCCTTTTATCCTAGTATTCCATACAGCCTCTTTTGCTATTGCTACAACCGTGAGAAAACAATTCTTACCTTCGTTCGTTAGAACTCCCGGTGGGTCAATTTTTATAATTGACTCAGTCGACAGCCGTACTCTTCCTTCGCCGGACAACAGATGTTCAGCATAAGCCCACATTTCAGTTATCTCCGGACACTGAACAATAGCGTGAGGGACGGTTTCCCTGTCCCCACCGCATCTTGGACAGGTCGGCGACTGACGTTTACCATGTCTTGCGAGCTTATCCCAAACGGGCAAGGCACCTCTGTAGCATTGCCAGGTTAAGGACATTTGGAAGTTGTCCAACGTTCTCAAACCGAATGTACGATGAAACAAGCTGTCCAGTTGAATAAATCTGAGACCTAGAGTCGACCCCAGGCCATCGTCGCATTCAGACTCTACCAACCCACTATATAAAATCCGTGTGGAACCCCCACCGCTGGCGTTGCCCGAGCGCCGGAACAGCAAGAGGGCCTTACGGCACTCTTTATGCCACTCACTCGACCTCGGTCTACGAGAACACCAGGCTTCCTGTTCGCAAAAACTCTTGAACTCAGGAAACATTGTCTGGCCAGCGGAGACCACACCCGTTCACTATCCAGGAGAATCCAGAGGTGCCTCAACCTCAACGCATGTCTGCGCATCATTAACCAAGGCATCCCTAAACCTCCATTTAAGGCTTTGACAGCAGACAGAGCGTTTCACAAGTGGCGACCTGCCCTTCCACAAAAAGCGAAAGAGCTGTCTCTCCAACCTGATCAACCACGAATCCGGACAGGGCACGACAGTCAGGCGGTAGGTAATGACCGATGCGGTAAACAACTTGGCCACTTCCGCCCTCCCTTTCAGGGATAGCCACCGCCAAGACCAAGTCTTGACTACTGCAGCCACCCTGCTCAATACCTCCGTCCAGTTCTCTCTATCTGGAGGCCTGGTCCAAACCAGACTCCCAGCAACTTAACCGGTCCCTCCGTCCAGCGCCTAACAACACTGTCTGAAGGCATCGACTTGCCAACCCAGGTGCCGAGCTGCAAGCCGACCGACTTTTCCCGGTTAATCTTTGCTCCTGCTACCTCCTCGTAAGCCTCAATAGTCTTACCTACTTCACGTAGGCGTACCACTGTGGTTACACTGATAGTGATATCATCCGCGAAAGCCGTAACAAACTCCTCTAGTCCTGGTTCTCTCGGGATGCCACTCAACCTTTGCAGTAATGGCTCGAGAGCCATCACATACAAAAGTGTGTGAAAGCGGACATCCTTGACGAACCGAGCGTCTGATGCAGAACGGCTTCGAAAGGAAACCGTTCACCCGAACTATCGAGTCAATGTTGTGGTACAAAGCGATAACCACCTGAGGAAGCCAAGGCCCAGGCCAAACCGCGCAAGTACAGTCGCTAGGTATCGATGGTCAACCCTATCAAAAGCTTTAGACTGGTCCAAATGCACCAATGCCCCACCTTTGCCAGATTTATTACCAAACCTCTCTATGGTATAGCGAATAAGATGGAGGGTATCCTGAATGGTTCTGCCTGGGATGGCCTCCCCGACTGTGCCTCCCCGACTATACCATTCGCGACACGCGCCAACCTTTTTGCTAGAACCTTGGCCAAAATCTTCACTTCTGCGTTTAACAGAGTGATGGGCCTGAAATTCTCTAGAACGTCCCCCTTGTCCGGGTCCTTTCTGACCAACGTCACTACTCCCCGGCGCACAGATGGGGATAAACCCATTCTGTTTCCAGTTCGCGTACACGTCAGTCAGTAGTTGCCCGAACAAGTCTGGCATACATTTATACAGCTCGTAGGAAGACCATCAAGTCCCGGTGACTTACCCGCTTTACAATCGGCCAAAGCCTCCATCACCTCCTCAAGTGTGATTGGCCCTTCGCAAGACTCCGCATCCGACCCCGAGAGGCACGGCAGCCCGGTAAGAAAGTCCTCGAGGGCTCTCCCACCACCAGGACCGCCGTCACCCCCGAACAGCTGGGCGAAGTACTCCCGAAAGACCTCACACATTTTCTCGGTTCGTTTATCAAGACACCATTTTGATTCGTCAAAGACCGAATAGAGGAACTATTTCCTTGCCGAGCTTCCACCACTCGGGCCCATCCAGCGGCTTTGATTCCTTCACTTCCCATTGCACGTAACTTAGCTCTGGTAATACTTCCCATGTGGTGGGCTTCAAGATGCTGGTTTAACTCCAGTCTTTTCACCCTCGCTTGGTCTGTATTACCAGTCCTCCAGGCTTCTTCTAGTTCCTTAACTAGACCATCTCCTATTTTACGTCCCTTCTTAGCTAAACTTATGCTAAACCTAATAGACTCATATTTGATGGCTCTTTTTAGGGCGTACCACCATTTGTTATTAATGATGGTACCTGTTAATGCCCTCTGTATTAACATCTTGATCCGCTTTCTGTACTCCTCAATCGCCAAAAGGGACGTATTGAGTTTCCAGTAGCCAGATCCCTGTCTATGCAACTTATCTACCGTCAGTTTACAGGTAACCATCTTGTGGTCACTGTAGCTGACTAGAAAAAACTGTGGACACTCAACTATGGACTTATCTTTTTCTCTAATTAAAATCCTATCTAGATATGTTCTGGTAGACCCGTCACTATTTGACCACGTCCACTGTGGAGTGTTCGGGTGCTCCAACCTATATGGATCTGCTAGCTGAAATTGACTTAGCAGATCCCGAAAGCCTGTGTTACATTTTCTGTTCATGTTCGAGTTTGAGCCAACACAATCTGTGTGTGCTGCACATATTGTATTAGAGTCTCCTAACACTACTAGTGAATGCGACGTGGCTAGGAACTTTCCTAGGCCACGAAAATATTCAGTTTGCGGGCCAATAATGTTTGGTGCATAAATAGCGACCAGCCTGATTGTCTTGCCACAACTGAATGTCAAGTCGAGAACGACCAGCCTGCCTTCTGGGTCAGAAAAAACCAACTTTTTCTCGGCTACCCGGTTTCTTTTTAGTAGGACCAACACCCACCCCGCCCGACTCGGAGAAACGTATTTCTCGTAGCCGTTCAGGAGGGGGAGCAGATCTCTTGGCCCCTTCACCCGGGTTTCCGTTGCAACAATTACATCCAAATTTCTCGACCTGATGTCATTCAGAAAGCGTACTTGCTTCCAGCTTGACAACAGGCCATGAACATTTAAACAACCAATGTGAATAGCCATCACTTACCTGTTTAATTAGGATTGTCCGGTGGAGGGGGACCCTCCACCTTTTTTTTATCCAGGGTCGGAGGTGGACGGTCTTGGGAAATAGATTTGTCAAAATCCCGTCTCACCACCGACACAGAATTATCAGGTGGAGGGGGAATCTCCACCTTTTCCTTTTCTCGCGGGATCGGAGCTGGTAATCCATGAAATATCGACTTGTTAAAATCTAATCTCAATGAAGATACAGTCTTTCTGTACTTATTTTGTAGAATTCTATAAGTCTTATTTTGAGACTTCATATATGTCGTAATTGATAAATTCCTCTGAAAGGTTATCAATTTTTTTTACAGTCTTTATGAGTTGAATGTCTCTCATGAGCTCAGTATTTAGTGTATACGGCTATTATGCCTTTTTCTTCTTTTTCTCTCTGGCAGTCTTTTTTGGTCGTTGTTCTGTAGTAGTCGCCGCTCTCGGCTGGGTTGCTGGTTGTATTTTTCTTTTGTTTGTTGTTTTTTTCTCATCTGTTTCTTCTTTATCTTCTCCTCTTTGTCTTTTTTCTCCTCTTCCTCCTCTTCTTCATTTCCTTGCAGTTCCTTCGAATGTGGCCTAATTGACCACAAAAAAACATCGAGGTTTTCGGCCCTCAACAAACACCACGAGGTTCTCCTCCCCTACCTCAATTGTCTCAGGAATTGTTTGAATTATTTTAGGGTCCGCTTGAATGAGAAGATTAATTGTTTTACCATCCCAGCGTGGGTTTTCCGTAGCGGTAGCCTGGAGGAGAGTAATTTTTTCTACCTCTTTGATTAGGACTGCCGCCAACAACCACATAGGTTCGACCTCTGGCGGGACCCTTGTAATTTTTATTCGCGACGTCCTCATCCCCATATAATAGGGTATTAACTCCACGTCGTTCGTTTTCAACGTTTCCACTGAGTTCTTGTGTGCTATTTCTTTATTGGTGAACCTTACTTCCACCGTTCCGAATTTTTTTCCTCTTCTCAGAAATACTACGTCGCCCAATATTGGCTTTAAGCACTTTTCTATTTTCTCTTCTGACATTCTTTCAATTTTTCTATTTTGTAGACAATATGTTTTGAAAATTATTGTTTTTTGCTTTTCTTCCTGTAATAACTTTTGCGGAGGTTCAATTTTCACACTGTTGTCATTTATTTCCATCATTTTGCTGTATTTCATAATTTCGCTTTTATTCGTCGACAGTATATTGGGTTCCACCCCCAGCAGCCAACGCAAAACTTTTTTTTTCCTTTCTTTGGTTCTATCTGGATGCTAGGCACATCAATTATTCTCTTCGACACAATGCCTTGGTTCTCTGGCAAAGTCGGAAACTCTTCTGGTGAAAGTTCTGACGAGCTCTCAGACACATCTCCAAAAATATCAAATATATTATCCTCTCTGCTATTCCTTCTTGTAGCGGGGGAAACCCCTATTTCCTTGTCTGTAGTTGCTCCTCGCCGGACATGTATTTCCTCCTCTCAACAGGAGAAACAAGTATTTCTGCTCCAACGGTAGGCTCCATGCTAGACGACATTCTTCCCCCCAAAGGGGGAATGAACAACGCGTGCTACCACAAGCACTAAGTGTTTTCAATTGAAAACTCCAACAGTTAAGTTATTCAAAAGTTTAACAAGAAACAACAGTTGTTAACAATATTAACACCACGAAACAGCAATTCTTACTTCACGAACACATGTGCGACAGACTGAATACGGCTACGCATTTCGCCCGGCGGTATTATTAAATTAATATCTAATTTTTCACCCTCATTTATGAATATATATATAAATATATATATGTGTGTGTGTATATATATATATGGTTAGATATTGATATATGCGGCGAGCGTTTTCAGTTTCCATATACCAAATCTACATACAAGGTCCGAGCCTCTAGTAGAAGACACTTGCCCAGTGTGCCATGCAATACAGCTGTACCCGGAACCATGAGGTTGAGAAGCAAACTTCTTACTACACTCTTATACTAATATCAGGCTGCTGAAAAATATTCGAACCTTATGATAGTTTCAGTATGATTAAAGTAAATTAAATTAAACGCATAGATTAAAAACAAAATTCAGAATAAATTACAAAAAGAAATACTTTAAAAAGTGATAAAAATAATCAAAAGTATTCAAATTACGTATTGTTAAAATTTACATAATGCTGATGGAGCTCGAGTCATTCATGTTACTTTTATTTCTGTTACTAAATATTAATTGGTGCTTTTGTTAGTAGAGCCGCCATTATTATGGTGTTCTTTATTACAATACAAATCATTGCCACAGTCTTTATTTCTACTACTACCACTACTACCACTACCACCACCACCACCACCACTACTACTGCTACTGAGAAGGAGCATAGCTCTATGGTCAAAGCGTCTGGCTCACAATCATGAGGTAGTGAGTTCGATTCCCGGACCGGGTTGTGTGTATTGTTCTTCAGCAAGACACTTTAGTTCATGTTGCTCCAGTTCACTCAGCTGTAGAAAAGAGTGGTGACGTCACTGGTGCCAAGCTGTATCGGCTTTTACCTTTCTCTTGGATAACATCGGGGGCATGGAGAGGCGAGGTCGGTATGCATGGGTGACTGCTGGTCTTCCATAAACAACCTTGCCCGGACTTGTGCCTCAGAAGGTAAATTTCTTGGTACAATCCCGTGGTCATTCATGACCACGTACGAATTACATTTAGGATAATAACAATGTTGATAGTAGTAGTAGTAGTAGTAGTAGTAGTAGTAGTAATCCCGTGGTCATTCATGACCAAAGAGGGTATTTAGCCTTTACTACTACTACTACTACTACTACTACTATCAACATTGTTATTATCCTAAATGTAATTCGTACGTTTCTTGATTGCTATTATAGTCTTTATAACAGTAAATTGTAGTAGAATGTTTGGTTATACTACAATAATTTCGATCATGATCAGATAAATACAGTTTCTAAATAGGTCTTCTCGTAAACCTCCCTGTCCTGCATACTCGTCATATATTTTTAGCATTCCTACTATATTTCTCCCTCAAAATATTCGCCCTTTCAGGCTGTGTGGTACGCCTCTGGTAAGGAACAGATAGAGTTCAGTTTTTCAATCTATTTTGAATCTTAGTGGATTAAATACGGTATCGACTAATACAGATTATGACAACATTGCCGAAATACGCAATTTACCCATCTATACGAAACGTGTGTAAGCTGATGAAAAGGGTTTCGGTTTA
>NC_043010.1:40637146-40639646 GCF_006345805.1 Octopus sinensis
GGATTAAGTCGATTATATCGACCCCAATGCGTAACTGGTACTTATTTAATCGAGCCCGAAAGGATGAAAGGCAAAGTCAACCTCGGCGGAATTTGAACTCAGAACGTAACGGCTGGCGAAATACCTATTTCTTTACTACCCACAAGGGGCTAAACACAGAGAGGACAAACAAGGACAGGCAAACGGACTAAGTCGATTATATCGACCCCAATGCGTAACTGGTACTTATTCAATCGACCCCGAAAGGATGAAAGGCAAAGTCGATCTCGGTGAAATTTGAACTCAGAACGTATCGGCAGACGAAATACTGCTAACCATTTCGACCGGCGTGCTAACGTTTCTGCCAGCTCACCGTCTTATATCTAACTATCTTTCTATCCATCTGTCTACCTACCTACCTATCCATTTATCTAAATTCTTTCCATTGCAGCTTATTCTCATCAGTTTTCATGAACTTTTCATTGGTAACTTTCAACCGTTCATTGGCCAATATTACATGCCTTACTGTTTGTATTAGTTGTCTTAGCTTTAAACAGTTACTGTTACTTATGCCATTGCTGTTGGTGGTGGTTGTCATGGAGATGCTGGTGGCGGTAATATTTCTTGTGGTGGCGATAGTGGTTGTAGTGGAGATATCTGTAGTCGAGATGCTTTGTTGATGATGTTACTAGTTGGAGAGATGTCTTTCCAGGATCTTTATATTAGTGATGTTCTTGTTGCCGTTCATTGTGGGAGTGGTGATGATCGACATGATGTTAGTGGTGGTTATGGTGTTGGTCATGATTGTAATGGTTGTGGTGTGGAGGCGCAATGGCCCAGTGGTTAGGGCAGCGGACTCGCGGTCGTAGGATCGCGGTTTCGATTCCCAGACCGGGCGTTTTGAGTGTTTATTGAGCGAAAGCTCCTAAGAGCTCGATGAGGCTCCGGCAGGGGGTGGTGGTGAACTCTGCTGTACTTTTTCACCACGACTTTCTCTCACTCTTTCTTCCTGTTTCTGTTGTACCAGTATTTCAAAGGGGTCAGCCTTGTCACACTCAATATCACGCTGAATCTCCCCGAGAACTACGTGAAGGGTACACGTGTCTGTGGAGTGCTCAGCCACTTGCTCAGTAATTTCGCGAGCAGGCTGTTCTGTTGATTGGATCAACTGAAATCCTCGTCGTTGTAACCGACGGAGTGCCAAGAATGGTTGTGGTGATGAGAATGGTAGTGGTGTTAGCATTCAAGTTGGTGTTGATTGTACAAGTTGTACGAGTATACCGTTCTTGTAGAGTTGGCTGCACTGATGATGATAGTTCAGATGTCAGAGGGGGTAGAGGTGAGGATAGCGGGTGCTAGTTGCGTAGAGGTAGTAACGGTACTTGTGGTTGCTGAGGTGGTCGTATGGTGAAGATGGTGTTAGGTGTTTCAGAAGGAATTGTAATTGCTATGACAAGTTGCAGAAAAGGTGATGGTGTTTATGGGTTTGCTAGTTATATAAAAATGGGTGGTGGTATGCTGGGTGACGTGGGCAGTGTTACGGTGTAAGCTTGGGGTGATATCTTGGTGCCAGTGGTACCGAAGTTGGTGGTCACCTGGCAGCGGTAGAGACGGCAGTAGTTTGGAAAACACTGTAAAGATGGTGGCAGTAGTGGTGGTGGTTGTGGTGGTGGTCGTCGTCGTTATCATCGTGGTTGTGGTGGTGTCGATGGTGGGGGGTGTTTTGTTGTCAATGGTGATGCCAATTCTTGCGCTGGTACTGGTACGGTTTTTGCGGCGGTAGTCTGGGAATGGTAGTAGTGGTGGTGGCCGTGCTTTGGTGCCAGTAATGCTGATGATGCTGGTAGCGTTTATGAGGTAGTAGTGATTGCGGTCTTTTGGTAAAAGATGAGAAAGATGGTGTTAGTGATGGTGGTGGTGATGGTGGTGGTGGTGGTTGTGCTGATGGTGGTGATGGTGGTGTTGGAGGTGATGGTGGTGGTGGTGGTGGTAGTAGTGGTATTGATGGTGATGGCGGTGGTGGTGGTAGTGGTGGTTCTGGCAGTGTGGTGGTTGTGGAGTTGGCGGGGGATTGTACTGGTGGTGTTTTGGTGGTAGCGATAGTAGTGATTGCGGTGTCTAGATGGTAGCAACTATGTTGCTTGTAGTCGAGGTACTTGACGTTTAGTAGAAGTCATTAAAAAAAAAAACTCTTTATTAAATGATCAAAAATAATGACTTCAGATCTTCAGTTCCTCAGTTCTTTAACATAGGCATTTCAGAAACGGGTTAATATTGTTTCTATGTCCAATAAAGACTTAGTTATCACTTCCTTAATGCTAATCTCGAGTCAAACAATCCATTTTTCGCTATTATCTCCACCCCACAATCGTCTCTCTTGATCTACTCTTCTCTACTTCTCTTCCCTCCCGCAGCCCTTGCTCTGCCTCCTCTCTATTTCATTTTAGTCTCTGTCCAGTAGATTTCTTCGTTTATACATGTGTGTGCGTTTATATATATATATATATATATATATATATAT
>NC_043010.1:40644646-40677146 GCF_006345805.1 Octopus sinensis
TATATGTGTGTGTGTGTGAGTGTGTGTGTGTATGCATGTGTATGTATATATATGGATGTACATATACATATATGTGTGTGTTTGTGTGTGTGTATGATGTACTCTTTTTTTATGTATTCTTTCTTCGCACTGAGGAGAACAGTAATATGTTTTTTTATTATATTATAATTAAATTAATTTTTTACCTTGTTGTTTACACGTTAACATTACCGTTCCAAACGATGGTATGCATTGATTTTTTTAAAACTTATAACACCTCCTCTCCATCTTTAATTGTTTGTTTTCAATAGGATACGTGTTCTATAAATGATCTGAATACACTATATACTTGTAACATTTTCATATTCGAAAAATATTTACTACAGTAAGCTACTAAATCTATATGAAAAATCTTTGTAAGAAATCAAACTTTGCTCCCCCCCCCCAAAAAAAATTAAAGGATTACATAAAACTCAACCTTTTCTCATATATATATATATATATATATATATATATATATATATATAATATATATATACATACATATATATATACTAGCCTGCTCGCTTAGCCAGCGGGGTGGCGTCATTCGAAGGCTAAAACAATGCGAACGCATTGTGACCACCGATGTGTAGCAACATCTGATAGCCTGGTCAGTCACGTGATCACGTGATATATATATATATATACATATATATATATATATGTATATATATGTATATATATATATATATACATATATATATATATATACACATATATATATATACATATATATACACAAACACACACACACACACACACACACACACACACATATATAATATATATATATATATATATATATATATATATAAAACTTAGATAAAAACTTAGTTGATTGGTCCAGGCCATGTCTAACTTAATAGCACCAGCTGATAGGATTATTTGAATCCTGTTTAATTCAAGTTTTATTTATGGTCCATTCAAATAGTGAGTTTTTGGTGGGTGAGTTGTATCCAATTATGGGTGGCTTGTCTGGTATAACTTGAAGGAATCTATCCAGACTCCGTTTAAAGTTGATGGGATCCGGTTCCTCTTTGATCTCTTTCGGGACAATGTTAAATAGGGCAGAGCCTGTTGAGAAAAAGAAATTATGTTGTAGTGTACATGTATGCTATGATCTTGAATTGGGCAGGGGACGTATGACCCGTGGTCCCAGTCTTGGATGAATCTTGAAGCTAATGTTCAAGTCGTTTGGGCAAAGTTGGCGGTATATTCTCCACATCGTACAAATGACGTACCACTCACAGCGACGCTGGAGAGAGTAGAGTTTCAAGGCTTTAAGGCGAACCCAATAATCGAAAGCAGCCATGCCTTCAATTCGTTTAGTGAGTGCTCTCTGGGGTGATTCAATCCTCGAGATGTTTTGTCTTGTATGGGGAGACCACAGTGGGCAGCAATATTCAAGGTGTGGCCGTACAAAGGAGGAGAAAAGTGGTATGATGACACCTTGTTCTCTGGACCGGAAATTTCTTAAGATCCAGGAACTCATCCTACGAGCCATATCGACCTTCTTGTTGATGTGTGCACTCCAACTGAGATCGTCATCAACAATTACACCCAGGTCTCTGATATTGTTAGAGGCTGTGAGCGGTTCCCCCGAAGGAAGAGAGTATGGTTGTTTTAGTGAGGAATTTCTTCCAAAATGCATCAGCTCAAATTTTCCCTCGTTCAGTTGCATTTTATTTCTGTCTGCCCATTGACTCACAGCATATAGATCAGACTGGAGTTGAGTTCGGTCTGCTTCTTCATTGACGATTTGCTGGAGCTTAGTGTCATCAGCAAATATGTTCACTTTGCAGTAATGTACGACACTGGAAAGGTCGTTTATGTAGATTATGAAGAGTAGCGGACCCAAGGCAGTCCCCGAGGGACACCGCTGGTGACTTTTGCTGGGCTTGAGTGGACTCCATCCACTACAACATGTTGTGTTCTATTCGCCAGGAAATACTTGATCCAGTGTAGAACTTTTCCGCGGATTCCAACATTTGCCAATTTTGAGAGTAGGATATTATGGTCTACCCTGTCGAACGCTTTACTGAAGTCAAGATATATGACATCAGAGTTCGAACCTGTTCCCAAGGCTTTGAGTACATCTTCAATGTGGTGTAAGAGCTGTGTTAGACAGTCCCTGCCACAGCGAAAGCCATGCAGATTTGCATTTAGGAGTTTGTGGGTCTCCAGGAAGTCAGCTATCCTTGATCTTAACACTCTTTCAAACACTTTGATGAAGTGGGAGGTGAGTGAGATTGGGCGATAGTTGAGTGCGAGGGATCTGTTTCCCTGTTTGAAAACCGGGATGACTGACTGGGATAGAAACTGTTTTGGTATATAACCTGCATCTAACGAATTTCTCCAGAGGTTGGTCAGAGGGACTGCAAGTTGGTGTCTACATTCCTTCAGGAGACTAGCCGGGAATCTATCAGGACCTACAGCAGAGTAGTATTTGACCTCATTTATTGCTGCTGTGATGTCAGTGGCAGTGAAGGTTATGTCTGAAATTTTATGTTGGGAGTCAACTTCGTTCGCTTCTCTTGCGTCAATATCAGTGGGAACACTAAAGACAGAGCAGTATTGTTTCTGCAGTATTTCTGCCATTTCTTTAGCATCGTGTTGGGGAATGCCGTTATCATCAATCAATGGCCCAATGGGTGAGACAGTGGTTCTATGCTTATTTGCATAAGAATAGAACACTTTTGGGTTCTGTTTGATGTTTTTGATTACCCACTGTTCCTCCACAGCTCTTTGATTTTCAATGGAGGTTTTCATGTCGTTCTGTAGATGAAGTTTTTCCAGCTCTAGCATTTTCATTGTTGTTGAATTTGGATGTTGTATGTGGGAATATTTTAATTGGTTGATTTTTTGTTGAGTCTTTTGATGCGCCTGATGAGTGTTTTTTTTTTCTTTTAAGAGAGCCGGTTTCTGTTTGTGTTAGTAGATTTCGTGGGAGCGTGTTTAGAGCATGTTTTCAAAGTGCTGCCATGCGGTCTCAGTATGGGTGGAATTGAGAGTAAAAGACTAGTCCATGCAAGACAGATCCTTTCTGATTGCTCCCCAGTCCGCTTTGTGGAAGTTTATGTTGTCAAATGAGTGCCATGGAGTGGGATTGGCTGGTTTGGTTTTTATATGTCGGGAATTGAAATTGCAGAGTATCATGTCGTGGTCTGAGAGGAGAGTTTTTTCAACTGAAATACTGTGAACGAAGCTAGAGTGATTGGTCAATACCAGATCCAAGATCGTTTTATTCTGTCTCGTTGATTCGAGCACTAGCTGAGTCAGGAAGTATTCATCCATTAGATTAAAGAGCAGTTCTGCTGCTGCTCTATCTGACGTAGAGCATTTGCCTAACTTCAGAGATTTTGTGGGCCAGTTCACCAGAGGGCGGTTAAAATCACCCATCACTAGTATGTTTCCGGAGTGGTACTTCCGAAGGAAGGACTTGACTTTACTAAGGCACTCTTCAAAGCACTTTAGAGGTGCTTGGGGAGGCCTGTAAAGACCAACAATGATTATGTCCTTGGCCTTGCTGAATAGTGATACAGATTCACAATAGCCATTGGAAAATATGTCCTTGGCATCAAGTGAAAAGGAGTCATGGATAAAGATGACTGTCCCTCCCTTATTTCGGTCTGTGCGATCCGCACGAACAATAGTGAAATCTTTTATTTTCACCTCGTCGTCCATATGGCTGTTGTTCAGGTGAGTCTCGGTAAGGATCTCGGTAAGGATAAAGAAAGGGAAGCAATGTGCCGTTTCGGTAAGCCAACTCTCTATATATGGGATCTTCCATTTTTGGGCAATAATTGATGGGTTGATGCCACGTACATTTAACAGGAAGGTGTATATATATATATATATATATATATATATATATATATATTTATATTATATATATATAATATATACGCTCTTCCACAGAAAGGAACACAGAAAGAACCAAGGAGAGAAAATAAAGAATGTGTAGTGGCTAGCAATCTATCATGGCAATATGCATATATATATCCTTATTAATCAACAATGCACAACTTAATGTGATTCCTGAGCTGTCAACAGAAAGTGGGATTCATAGTTATTTCTCACCACATTTAAACTATAAACACCAGTTTGCATAAAATATCATCTTAGATATACTGTGGAACAACACTATAGCCTTTCTCTGTCTTGTTAAATCATGAATGTTGGCGAAGGAATTACCAGACCCAATAATTTTGCTAAGGATGTTGGAAGATCTCAACTGGATACTATGCCAACTTTTACTGCCCGAGTAAAGGGTATAGGTGTTTGCAGTCTATGTTTCCTTCTGTTTCTCTCCGGTGTGTAGAACTCAGGCTCCTGGATGACAATTAATTTATTAAATACAGAAATAGTCATTTCTGCCCAATGCAGTACAGGTCTCGCGTGTGGTAGCCAGCTAGAGTGTTAGTCTTGGAGCTATGTCTTACAAACACTAGTCATACAAAACTAGAAATCTTCAAGAGTATTTGTCGACTCTCTCCACATGCTTGATACACCCAAGTTTAATATAGTTCTTCTATCGTTAATTTATTACTTCGCATTCACGAATCTATCCAAAAACACCAATTGATGGATCTATCGTTTGCTCTAAAGGTCCGATTTAACTCCAAAATAGAGCAATATGCAACTCTAACAAAGTATCTCGTACGCTGCATTCTCATATGTAACAGGATCCAGTCTGTGTTTGCAAGTTCTACACTCATTCGCACTAACCAAATTAGACGACAATTGTCCTTATCTACGATATGTTACCATGCAGATAAACATCAAACGGGAATAACCTGCAATCTTGCAGGTTATTCTGTCGTACAGAGAATAACCTGCAATGCTTGAAAAGTTATGGAATAGGAAGAACAGTTTGAAAAGTATATTTTTTAATAATCTTTTCAGCCTGCTTCGTATATAACCCTAACTTTAAAAGGGTGCAGGTATGTGCTCCCATATTTATTTTGTTAGTGGTTTTATTTTCTGTTATTGAGACTTAATGGAAACTCAGTTTTATGGTTAATTACTAAGTTATCTGACACATGGAAGCTCATACCACCAGCCACTTTGGAAAATTATAAACAATGATATATTCGTATCTGTTCTCTTCTTTCCATAACTTCTAAAAGATTACAGATTATTCTTTGCAGGAAGTAGTCCATAAGTATGTCACCCTTTAGACATTTAATAATAATTGTCACTTGATATTTTATCATCTTAAAACCTTACATCACATACTATTTCGGCCACAGAGAGCTAAGCTCTGCTATATCTTATATGATGGAGTAAGTATCTGTGTTTATTATAAAATTGGTATCTAGCAGGCTTCTTTTCCCATTCTTTCACTATAATATAGCAACAAGTTAGTTGTAGCGTTTTAGTTTTGTAAGAAATATTTAAAAAATAAACACCTGTCATCTTCAAAATGTCTTGGAGGCACTACATCATTTTAAATGAACAGAATGGTTTGGAACTATGAATTAATACTGTCTATAATTTTCATAAAAATGCCAAAGATTTGTAATTCGGATGTGTGGCCAGCAGTTTTTAGTGACAATAGTTGACGTGTTAGACAAAACTCGTCAAATTTAGTCAGTAAACACCATAATTATATCAAAACCGATTCCACCTTCATAACATATATCCACACAAACACACGCATATTTACGCTCACAACAAATCGGTAACTGTTCATTATATATGCAAATGTGCACAGTAGCATTCACACGCATACACGTGCATAGATTTAGGCACATTTGTAAATATATGCATCTGCATATATACGCATATATATATATATGAGTATATATATATATATATATATATATATATATATATACATATATATATATATAATTATACGCACGTGTGTGTGTATATATTATATATGTGTGCATGATTAAGGGTATTAAAAATTCAGAGATTTTTCACTTATCAATTCATAGGATCAGCGTTTGTGGTGATTTCTGCCGTCAAAATCAGATTCACAATAATGAAAAGCAAATCACGCTAACGAGATAGCAACTACACACACACACACACATACACACACACATCCATACACAAACATATATATGTACGTGTGTGTGAGTGCGTGTAAATATATATATATATATATATATATATATATATATTTATGTATGTATGTATGTATGTATGTATGTATATATATATATATCTATATATATATATATATAGGCCGTGTGGTAGGAATCTTCCCAACCACATGTTTCCGAGTTCAAACCCATTGCGTGGTATCTTGGGAAAGTGTCTTCTACTATTGCCTCGGGCCAACTAAAGCCTTGTCAGTGCATTTAGTAGATAGAAACTGAAAGAAGTCTGTCGCATATACAAATATATATATATATATATATATATATAAATATATATACATGTGCGTGTGCTTGTGTGTCTGTGTGTCGCCTGGCAACCTATGCTGGTGTATTTACGTCCCCGTAATCTGGAGGTTCGGCAAAAGACACCGATAGAATAAGTACTAGGATTACAAAGAATAAGTCCTGAGTTTCATTTGTCCGACTAAAGGCGGTGCTCCAGCAATACTGCAGTCAAATGGACTGAAACAAGTTAAAGAATAAAATAATATGAAGAATATATATGTGTAATAAAATATTCATAAAATACATCATACAATTCGGCTAGACAAATGTAGATATACCATATAAGTAAATACGATAAATCAGGGAAAGGAGAAAGATAGAAATGTTACAAGAGACCAAAATAATAGAATCATACATATATAACAAGCTTATATAGTTAATGAAGTAGTACGTTATGGATAATACCCTAGGGATAGACAAATGCAAATTTTAATGAAATCAATTCGCCATAAAATATAAGTATCGTGTAGGATGGTGTACACGGTTTTATGCTTGTATTATCCGCACAATAAAGTTGTTATGGAAATACATTGACATACAGACATAAATAAACAAATGAATATACATATATATACATATACCTGTATATATACATGTATATACCTATGTATGTATGCATATGTAGGGGTGGTTGTATATATCATTGTATGTGTAGAGGTGCATGTATACATAATTATATAGACAGATATGTCCTGGGTAAGACACAAAACTGAAACCGGTGGTAAAGCTCCAGTTCGGGAAAACAGGAGTTATGGGGAGCGTGGAGACACCCCTTAGTTGCCATTTCTCCCAGGTCCGCTCTGGTCCCGAATGGTAGCACCTGTGAGGGTCCTAACAATGGGTAAAAACTGGACCCTCCTCTGCTGCTTTGCAGGATACCTCTTTAGGCTAAGGCTACGAGAAGGAATCTTCAGTCCTCAACGGTTGATCAGGCAGACGAAACGACATCTATGTCTCTCAATGGCTGTGGCAGCGGAAGAAAGCTATGCCAAGCGGTCTGGCTACAACAAGGCGTAGTCTAAAAGATATGATCCACGGCAGATCGCTGCAACTCACAGGTCAAAGTCTGTACGTCTCCTCTTCTGAAGGCCTCTTCTGATGGCCTCTTCTGAGCTAAGTGAGTGGGCCTGGCAAGTGGCAGTCCACCTTAAATCACACCATGGCATCGGATAGACAGACAGACACAGAGATACACAAGCAGGTAGATAGGAGGGTGGGTCGGTAGGTAAGTAGGTAGATAGGCAGATATACCTATATGCATGTGCATATATATATATATATACTACATACACATATTGCTTATATATGTGTGCAAGTGTGTGTGTTTATGTGGGTGGATGTGAGTATGTGTGTGCGTGTATTCGAAAGACTTCTTTATGTTCCATATACAAGATCCACACACAAGGTTCTTGTTGCCCCTAGGCCACAGTAATAAACACAACTCAAAGTGACTGAACCCCAAACTAACTCACAACTACGCTCACCAATGACTGGCCCTCTTTCCGCACATTTTTGTTGAATGCTGCCAAAAGGCATGACAGCTTATCTGCATTAACTGTTCCATTTTAGTTTAACACTTTATGGTATACAACAGCCTTTATATTCCAATTTATAATAGACAACACCCTTTATATCCCACCAAATGTCTTTTGAGTGTAGTCCTGGTCTTGCAATGGGTGCCAACCATTGTCGTTTCCGTTGGATATGATTAGGGAGAATCGACTTTTTATCACTTGTAATGATTCTACCCAAGATACGTCCGATGGCAGCTGTACACTCCAACGTATTAAATTTTTTATTAAACTGAGAAGAAATCAGGTAATCAGAGATCCACTCACCAAGTCTGGACACATTTCCTAATTCATGAAACTTGTCTTGAATTGAACTGCATCAGAGATAATTTTGAAGCATACAGAACTGTTCAAAACGTTAGTAAGCAACGCTCTGGAAGACCACGAACATCCACCAGCCGTAATGGACACAACAAATTAATGGAAACCTTTTCCCGATCCACAAAGAAGTCCGTAAGACAAATGAGTCGTGATATAGGAATCCCAAAATCGAGTGTTCATTGGATGTTGAAACGAGCTCATTGGAAAAGTTACGATCCAACATTAATTCAAACCTTCAATGAAGATGATCCTGATCGGAGAGTTCAATATTGCGAATGGTATCTGAATAAATTCGCAGAGGATGCAACGTTTCCAGAGAGAATCATATGGATCGATGAGGCCACCATCAAGTTAAATGGTTCAGGCGGCGAGCTGGCAGAAACGTTAGCACGCCGGGCGAAATGCTTAGCGGTATTTCGTCTGCGTTACGTTGTGAGTTCAAATTCCGCCGAGGTCGACTTTGCCTTTCATCCTTTCGGGGTCGATAAATTAAGTACCAGTTACGCACTGGAGTCGATGTAATCGACTTAATACTTGTCTGAACTTGTTTGTCCCCTCTGTGTTTAGCCCCTTGTGGGTAATAAAGAAATAGGTTCAGCCAACCGACATAATTGCACATACTGGGCTCGTGAAAATCTACATTTTAATATGGAACACCATCTGAACTTACCAGGCGTTACAGTGTGGTGTGGGATGTCAACATTGGGTATCGTTGGACTTTTTTTTTTTTTTTTTTGACCAAACTGTCAGTGGACCAGTTTACTGAAACTTACTGATGGAAAATGTCGGTCCACGAATTGAAGAGGTGTTTGGGGACGAGGAGATTTACTTCAAGCAAGATAGAGCTCCTTCTCACTACTATCGTGATGTACGGACTTACCTCCATGCAACAAATTCAAACAAATGGATTGGGAGGAGAAGTAGCGTTGACTTTCCTGCACGTTCCCCAGACCTCACACGAATGGATATTTTTATGGGGACATCTCAAAGATAAGGTTTACGCTGCAAAATTGATGATTCGAAAAATAAAATTCGAATACAATGAAATGTTTGGCAATGTTGTTGTTGAATCCATTGTTGGACGTTATCAGCTTTGTTTGGAAAACGAAGGAAGGCAGTTTGGACATTTGCGAACACGCAGAAATGAGAGAGAACATTAAATAATTCTAAATGACAATAAATAATCGTTTCTACAACAATATATTTTCCTGAATTTAATTTAACTTTTTAGGATTGTATGTATATCAATAAACATCTACTTGAACACAAATTACATGAGTACTGGGAAGTCAGAGAGTGAATACGTCTTTTTGGGACACCCTGTATATGTGAATAAATATATATATATATATATGTATATATATATATATATATATATATATATATATATATATAGATATATATATGTATGTATATGCATGTATGTATGTATGTATGTATGTATGTATGTATGTATGTATATCCGTCAACAACATTATATCTAAATGTTTTCGATGGATTATTTGCCCGTAATAACCCTCCCTAATTCCGATTCAAAATCATGCGTTTGCAGTAAAAACTGTTTCATCACAAACAAATATAAACCACAAACTTTAGCCGTTAGCCAAAGGAAGATTTGCAGTGAAAACCAATTAAGCATGCTGTCAATGACATTTCAACATGTACTTAAAGAAAGCAGTATGGAAACAAAATTTTTTTTTTCTGTGTTTTCTTATTTAATATAACGAATGAGGGCTTTGGCACTAAATTATTACATTTCACCACGATAATATGATGAATTGGCTACGGAATCCGTACCCGCTTCTACTGCCAGTTACTGAATCACAAACACGCGCGGGCGCGTATTTATACACACACACACACATACATGCATGTGTGTGAGTGTGCGTTTTTTACATATATCTAAAGATGCAGTCGGGATATATGCATGTGTAAGTGTATATGTGTGCGTATGTGTGTCTACGCACATGTGTGTATACTTGTGCGTAATATATCCATGAATTTATACATTTGAATATATGTAAATATGCACATGCATAAATATATATATATATATATATATGCATATATATATATATATATATATATATATATATATATAATATATATATATATATATATATATATAATATATATACATGTAGTAACATATATTTACATATACATGCACATACACAAACACACATGTGTATGAGTTTCTGTATATATATGATATATATATATATATATTATATATATATACATACATACATACATACATACATACATACATACATACATACATACATACATACATACATACATACATATAGAAATAAGACGTATATTCCCACGCAGGAGAATATACGAGAATTTGTTTTTGAAAATGCACCTGAATTTGGAAAACATAGTTGTTTTTAAATAGATTTCATCACATACATACCCACTTAGTTTCAACAATTTTTTTGGTTTATGAATGGTACAATTGTATATAAAACAATGGGATTTTTAAAAAGTTTAAAATCATTAAGTAGAAATCGAGCAAACATGTTTAAACGATCACATGTTCGCATGAGATTCAATGAGTTTCACAGGGATAGATAATGTCAAGTAAACGTTAGACGAAGAATGTAATAAAAGTTCGTTACTAAAAGTTCGGTTATATTGAGATTTTAAAGAATATATGGGCAAAAGAGAGAGAGAGAGAGAGAGAGAGAGAGAGAGGAAAGAAATTTTTTTTTACAGTGTCTTTTATCGTACCTGTAGTTCTTTTTTCTGTCAAGTACCGGATTCTGCGTTTTTAATAGAGATTTCCCCCATCCCCATTAAAGGCGTAGAACCCATTAGGTGACGGAAAAAAGATACACGCACGACAGAAACTCTAAAATAAAGTATTGTTTTCTGTTCTCTTTCCTTTTTTCTCTCTCTCGTCCACAATGTCTATAAAAACTCAATACGACCGAATTTTTAGCAGTGTACGTTTATTATATTCTTTGACATTAACTATTCCTGTGAAACTCATTGGATTTTATGTGAACATTTGATTGTTTAAACATGTTTGTGTGATTTCTACTTCGTAATTAAAACTCTTAAAATCCCATTGTTTTATATACATTTGTACCCTTGATAAGCAAAAAGATGTTGAAACTAGTATGGTACTTATATGAATAAATTTGTTTATAAAAAACTACACGTTTTTCATAGTCATGTGAATTTCAAAAATCAAATTCTCCGATGTGTGTGTGTGTGTGTTTTACACTAAATACAGAATTTTGTGCACGGCATGTTGTAGTTCAATTGAACATGTCATCTTGGCACAAATGAGGCTGGACATGTTATTAGAATGAAAGATGAGCGATTGCCAATACATCCTTTTATGGTGAACTCAACTCTGGTAAGCGACCACAACATAAACCGAGGAAAAGGTATAAAGACTGCGTGAAGGAAAACCGGAAGAAACTAAATATAAAAACAAAAATAATTGTGAAACATGCCCTAGCTCGGAACAATTGGAGAGGTGCTATAAGGACCCTTTGCAACGCCTGAGAGGAAAAGATGATTCAATGCTCTGAGTTTAAAAGGGCCTGTCGGAAAGGAACGATTGGAATCGAAATCAACAGTGAATATTGGATGTGTATTATGATTGATCGTGTTCTGTTGTCAGGATAAGCGAATCATATGACATCACATGGAAATCGAAATGTCCAGGTCGGTAATAATCTTGGAGTGCCAACCATCTCTTACAACTTGTGTTATGTGTCACAAAACTTGTAAGACAAATGCTTGTTCACAAAAGCATTCTTTCAGAGACAGATTCCAAACGGCAAAGATGTAGACGAAACTTGAATAATATGTCACTTATGTTTTAAACTCTGCCACTCAGCAACTGATCTTAAAAGTTATGTGAGGGCTCATCAGTGGAGAGGTTGTGCTGTGTGAGGATGTGTGGTGTGTGTGTTAATGGGATGGCTATCTGTCAAGATTAAGTAATCATCATCATCATCGTGTGTGTGTGTATGCGTTTGTGCATATGTATATTCATATATATATATATATATATAAACTTACTTGGAAATGGATATATATATATATATATGTATAAGTATATATATATATATAATATATATATATATATATGTGTGTGTGTGTGTGTGTGTGTGTGTGGATGTATATATTTGTGAATATATGTGTACAGGATGTCACCTGTAAGCAACATGAAATATGAAAACAAAGGAGTTAAATACGCAAATAACGAGAGAGAAAAAAATGGAGAACAATATTTTTGCGATCACTACACTGTATCAGCGCTAGAACTCTCTCCCGCAAACCATAGTACACGTTTTATCTCTTTCAACAATCAATTTCACTCCTCTTTAGAATTCACCTATATTTCTAATACTGCATTTAACTTTTTATCAACATCTATTACCATCAATCGCCTTCTCAGAACCTCACCATCTCCACTGAACATTAATTTGACTTTGACTTCGCGTCGTCTTTCCCTTCTACTCATGACAATCATTCCACGCTTTTCCTCAATTATTCTGCTACTACCCCCTCAGTAGCTGCAAGCATGATGTTCAGACACTTTTCCTACATATAGAATGCATGCCCTTGGCATTGTATGTATCCATGTATATGTATGTGTGTGAGTGTGTATATGCGTGTGAAAAATACTATGTGTAAGCTTTAAAAAATAACATGAAAATATTTCGGTCTTTCTTTTAGTAAATTTCTATGATTAATTGTGGGCAGCTACATTTCAAAGCTATTTTTTACATATATATATATATATGTGTGTGTGTGTGTGTGTGTGTGTGTGTGTGTGTTGTGTGTGTGTGTGTGTGTGTGTGTGTATGTGTGTGTGTGTGTGTGTGTGTGTGTAATATGTAGGTACATAGACAGATTCATACATACGTTGATATAAGTCTCTGTGTGTGTGCATGTCTGTGTGTAAACATTGATAGTCATGTTCGGTTGACAGTAACGTAGATTCACATATAAATCATTAATTTTTTTCTTTTTGTTTTGTAGGTTTTTTTTTTGTAATATTGATATTCTTTGTGTTCGATTTAAAACAAATGGCCTTGTGGTGACAGTTAATGAAAATTCAACTTTGTTTAAAACCACACGAATGCTTTGGGTTACATTATATTGCCTCCATTGCTAACGTAAAATAAACTTTAATGTTGTATGAATTCCATCGAATAAAATTCGCAAATGTGGGAAAATCGCCAAGTTCTTCAATAATAATTAACTAAATTGTTCCTACGGCTGTGAGAATTGGCAGACGTTACAAAATGGCGCATTTAAATGGCTTGTGATGTTTATTGTAGTCTCATCTGTGCATCTAAGTATCGTGTTCAATTATTATCGTAGATATTCGTGTGAAGTAGTAGTAGTAGTAGTAGTAGTAGTAGTAGTAGTAGTAGTAGTAGTAGTAGTAGTTGTTGTTGCTGTCACCATTGTTCAAAACCAGGTCAGATCCGAGCGAGCAGACTAATCATATAAGAAGCGTTCTACCCTTGCCAGTTTTGTCCCATTCAGAGATACGCAAATAAGAACCACATTATTAACAAATATTTCCTTTACGCTTAAGTTGTTGGGTTTGAGATTAATTGAAGTATAGTGATTCGGCGGAGTAGAGTTAGAAGTAATAAGCACACCTCCCTCGTAATATACCGTCGAATCAGTCCTACATAGAACATACCTCTAAAAAATACGGTACAATGGCTGAATGAATACTTACGATCATTAGTGTTTGGGGTCAAGATGGCGACAAGTTTAACAGTAAATTAATGACTCAAGGAATCACACATACGCAAATGAATACACATACGCACAAGCCGGCGCATCCACACATACATACATATATATACACACACACACACACACACACACACACACACACACATATATATATATATATATATATATAATATATATATATATATATATAATATATATATATATATATATATATATATATATATGTATTACTTTATTTAAAGCAGCAGAAAATTCAACAAAACCTGTTACTCTGAGCTTCCCGTTGCCGTTCATCGGACAGTTTTTGCTAGAATCGGTTATATATATATATAATATATATATGTATATATATATATATGTATGTATAAAATATATATATAAAAATACAAAATTGGGACAAGAACGCAAAACACTCAGAGACGACACAAAAAACGGACGGGTCATTCGAAGCCTCTAATCTTCAGTCAAGAACCGGATCATCCTCGCAACTTCGGCTGATTAATCTTGAGATCGCTCCGATCCGACCAGCCCCAAGGAAAAACTAAGTTACGAACATTAGATTTCTTGGAAAAAGGATCGAATGTATGCGAAACAAGGACAGAAAAACGGACGATGCCATACGAATATAAATACAAAAAACAATAATAGTAATAACAGGACAAAAACAGCGGGTGTCTTACGAATTTAGACAGTTCAACTTAGCTTAGCTGGCGTATTTGGAAAAAATGCCTTTACGGCAGACGAAGAAATCGATGTTGTCGTGGTGGTGGTCAGAAGCCGAAAGGCTAGTTGACTGGCGGTCACGTGAGAGGAGAAGAGAGAGAAAAAAAGGGGGCAAAGGAATCAAAGAGAGAGAGAAAAAGAGGGACAAAGGCACCAAAGGGGAGGGGGAGAAGAGAGAGAAAGAAGGAATTAAAGAGGGGAGAAGAAAGAGAGCGTGCCAAGGATTGGCTTGACGACAGAAACAGTGAGGTGCAAAGTGAGAAAGACAGAGAAATGTGAGAGAGTGAGGGAAGAGGAGACCAAAGAATCAGAGGCGAGAAAAGTGAAAGACAGAGACTAGTGAAGTATAGGGAAAGTGTGTGAAGAAGTCGTACGATAATCGAATGCTTACATACATAAGAGAACAAGATATACGTTACGCCGCAATAATATATGTATAAAAAATATATATAAAAATACAAAATGGGACAAGAACGCAAAACACTCAAAGAGACGACACAAAAAACGGACGGGTCATTCGAAGCCTCTAATCTTCAGTCAAGAACCGGATCATCCTCGCAACTTCGGCTGATTAATTTTGAGATCGCTCCGATCCGACCAGCCCCAAGGAAAAACTAAGCTACGAGCATTAGATTTCTTGGAAAAAGGATCGAATGTATGCGAAACAAGGACAGAAAAACGGACGATGCAATACGAATATAAATACAAAAAACAATAATAGTAATAACAAGACAAAAACAGCGGGCGTCTTACGACTTTAGACAATTCAACTTAGCTTAGCTGGCGTATTTGGAAAAAAATACCTTTACAGCAGACGAAGAAATCAATGTTCTCGTGGCACTGGTCAGAAGCCGAAAGGCTGGTTGACCAGCGACACGTGAGAGGAGAAGAGAGAGAAAAAAAGGGGGCAAAGGAATCAAAGAGAGAGAGAAAAAGAGGGACAAAGGCACCAGGGTAAGCACATAAATGTGAAACAAGGTGAGAAAAAATAGTACTCAAATACCATAGGTAGAGTAATATGCTTTATTTAAAGGCAGCAGAAATATAAGAAAAGCCGTTACTCAGAGTTTCACGTTCCCGTTCGTCGGCCAGTTTTGTTAATTGAGAAAGATAGCTGCGCATGCTATGCCTATGATCCACTATAGTTTGTTTTCTTTCTCAATTAACAAAACTCTCCGACGAACGGGAACGTGAAACTCTCCTGGGGCTAAAAAGCTACAGTAACACTCCCACCCCCAGTGGTTAGCCATACTAAGATGGCTAGTATACTTTACGTTGTCGAGCGCTTACTGTTTACATCTCGCTCAGAGATTTATTATTGCTTTCAGACCGTTTTTCGAAATCAGTGACAGTGGTTACTGGGAAAAACATTAAATAGATATTCGCAAACAGGTCTCTCTTATCGAAAACCCGTGATTAGCGGGTGTTGACAAGAGACAATAATCTCGAAACTGCAGTCCATGCGTATCACTTAGGTTTTCGAGAGGGGATGACCTCCCTTTGCGAATATCATTAAAGGGCACAGGATTGTGTCTAAAGCCAGCTGGAGACGATGATCTCCTGGGGTTAAAAAGCTACAGTAACACCCCCCACCCCCAGTGGTTAGCCATATTAAGATAGCTAGTATACTTTACATTATATATATATATAAACAATTGCAGCGTGGAAGGTGTTTGTAAGCCATTTAAGAAACACACAAAAGCCGTTCGATTCGCTTCAACATTTAAGTTTAATTTGTCAAAATATTTTCATCGCTAAAATCCGCGACCTGTTCACTGACAAAAATCCGCCAGTGAACAGGCCGCAGATTTTAGCGCTGAAAATATTTTGACAAATTAAACTTAAATGTTGAAGCGAATCGAACAACTTTTGTGTGTTTCTTAAATGGCTTACAAACACCTTCCACGCTGCAATTGCTTTCGTTTCAGCACACGATCTCAGATCAAATTACTTGCTATGCGAGTACATCTCCGTAATATATATATATATATATATATATTATATATATATATATATATTATATATATATAAACAGGCACGTTCAAGCATATATACATACATACACACAAGCAAGCACGCATACCTTAACATACACACCAGCACACACACGTTTTCGAATGCAAGATATGAACTACTTTACAGTAATTGCTGAGGCTCTTCTGTCAGGAAAGTTGTCAAAATAAATACGTTGGTTTAATGGCGTAAATTAAGTGTTCCCACAGATAATCTTAATATTCCAACAATACAGTCTTAAACTGCTTCTACGAAATTCGTACAATCAATACTGAGCTATAAAATCAAACTGATCGATTTATAACTTCCATTCACTGTCCACTAATCTGCTTATTACCTTTGGAAACTTCCCAATTTCAACAACCATTTTACGAGTATTAATATATAATATTGAGTGAGAGGGCAGCACATACCATTAAAGTGATACTGGGGTACAAATATGCGAAGCCTAATATACCCATCATGACCACTCGTGTGATAAGGGTACATCATGCACATGCATTACAACCATATGTGCGCGCCATGGTGACCTCGTATCAAGATATATAGTGCATGGCCTTGCAGGTGGAACCCACTTAGAATAAGTGTTGTTTAAGAATGATGAACAAAACACACGTGTTTCCCGAGGAGAATTATTCAAACGCCAAAATATTCTTCTCAACAGATGACTATGATGTTCCCCACTAATCTAGTAATGATCAGCGATGCATCTTTCGTAAGCCAGTAAATAACCTGCGCAGCTGGCTACGGTTAAACAACTGAGAGGCAAAACTGTGGCATTGAGCAGAATATTTGTTGTAGACCAAATTTTTCACCAATACAAACCAATGTACATGTTAACACTTCCAATCAGTTAACATCAGAAGCAATTATTATAATTGTCATTATTATTGTTATTAACTCGGGTTTAGTTGGACCTCCTAAATCCAGCATGAGAATAGAGCTTGCTACATGCAATCTACGGTAGTGTGCTATTTATTCTCTTGAACTACATAATGTTCTCCTTATGAATCTGGCTGTGCCAAGGAAGCAAACATTTTGCAACAGGATGGAGAGAAAGAAATGTAAGGACGGGGAAATGTGATAAAAGTATACATAGAATTACACAGTGGTAGAATCGGTAGCACGCCGAACAAAATGCTCGGTTGCGTTTCGCTCGTCGCTACGTTCTGAGTTCAAATTCCGCTAAGGTCAACTTTTATTTTTTGGATAATATATTAAGTACTTGTCAAGCACAGGGAGCGATGTAATCGACTAGCCTCCCCGCACTAATTGCAAGCCTTGTGCCTATAATAGAAATCATTATTATTATTATTGTTATTATTATTATTATTATTATTATTATTATTATTATTATTATTATTATTGTTGTTGTTGTTGTTATTGTTGTTGCTGTTGTTGTTGTTGTTGTTGTTGTTGTTGTTGTTGTTGTTGTTCTTGTTCTTGTTCTTGTTTAAGATTTCGCACAGTATCCAATGTCGTGATGTTCTCGATTGAAGATATTGTGTCTAGCGGGGGTTTGTACTGTCTATCAAGTCACAACAAGTACTTTAGACAGACAGTACTTTACGCAGTATGGGCGCAGCTCGAAGTAATGCCGATTTTTGCAATACACCTAGATTGTAGAGTACTTCTAAAGTTTCCAGATGTTTCTTCAGGGTGGGTGGTTTTGAACCGAATGCTCCGATTACAACAGGGACAACTGTTCTCTTTCTTTCATGATAATATCCTGATCTCCTGGCATTGCACTTTTGTTTGTTCCTCCTAAAGGTTACTATATCCGGCCTTCGGTGCTCTTATTTTTATCATGTGCTTTCACTGCACTACCGAGCGCAGCTGTGTGTACTTTGGCTATGCGCTGTCGTTTGTTGTGATGCTCTTATTTTCACTGTATTGAAAGTGTTTTACGTACGATGTGTGCAGTGCCTAGTAGTGCTATTTTCTGTATGTTATATATATTTATAAGTCCTGGTGTTCTTGCTATGTATTTGTCTAAATTTTTTTGTCAGACCTAATGCGCCTATTATAATAGGAATTGTTTCTGCTTTTAGGCTCCAGCTTCGAGTTACCACTATTTCTAGATCTTTGTATTTTGAAAGTTTTTCCGTCTGTTTTAGAAAAACCTTGTCATCTGTTGTTATTGATAAACCGATTAGAAAACATTTTTTTACTTTATGATCTCTGACGACTATATCCGGCCTATTGGCCTTAACTTCTCTATCTATGTATATTGACATATCCCAGAATATGGTTGCTTTCTCATTTTTTTTTACCTTTTCTGGCATGTGCATATACCATCTATTTTCTGTTTATTTTCCATAGGGTAAGCATAGCGTCCAGTGAATATAGGTCCCAACTCTGTCGTGTCTGTGAATATATTCCTTCTTAGCCAGAACCGGGCAGCCAGAGACAATATGATTTATTATTTCTTATCCGTCACCACATATTCTGCAGTTAATTGTTGTATTTGTTTTCATTATATGTTTTGGGTGATTTCTGGTTGAAAGGCTTTGATTTTGTGCTACAATTAAAAATCCTTCAGTCTCTGCTTTGAGTCCTGAGCTTCTCAACAATTGTTGGGATTTCGCTTTGTCTATTTCTCTTCTGTTTAGCTTAACCCAATATTTGCCATGTAGGGGCTTTATATTATTATTATTATTATTAATATTATTATTATTATTATTATTATTATTATTATTATTATTATTATTATTATTATTATTTTGTACTCTAAGCACAAGGCCCGAAACTTTTAGATAGGCAGCCAGTGGATAAGATCGACACCAGTGCACAACTGGTACTTAATTCATTGACCCCGAAAGGATGAAAGGCAAAGTCGATCTCAGCGGAATTTGAACTCAGAACCTTAAGATAGACGAAATACCTATTTCTTTACTACCCACAAGGGGCTAAGCAAAGAGAGGACAAACAAGGACAGACAAACGGATTAAGTCGATTATATCGACCCCAGTCCGAAACTGGTACTTACTTAATCGATCCCGAAAGAATGAAAAGCAGAGTCGACTGCGGCGGAATTTGATCTCAGAACGTAGCGGCAGTCGAAATACCGCTAAGTATTTTGCCTGGCGTGCTAACGTTTCTGCCAGCTCATTATTATTATTATTATTATTATTATTATTATTATTATTATTATTATTATTATATTATTATTATTATTATCATTAAGACAGCAAGATTGCAGACATTTCTTGCGACTATACTTCATGCGCTTTACGTTCCGAGTTCTAATTCTGCCGAGGTTGACATATTCTTTATTCCGTTCGGGGTCTATAAAGATAAGAACAAATTGAGCGGTCAGTTTGATACAATTAAGTGATCCCCCACATCACTAAAATTGTTGGTAATGTACCAAAATTCGAGACCATTATTATTATTATTTTAAAAGCGCTACATGACTGTTCCCATCGGGCGATGAACCAAATACTCCACCGGATTAAGTTGTACGTTTTAAAAGCAAATCTTTGCATGTTTTGAAAGGAAATCCAGTTTTGCTTTCGCCTTACATCTTCGTCATTCAATTAATGTCTGTTTAACGCATTTTCGAAACCATTATAGTTTTATTGTTGCTGTTGTATCTATCATATTTTATCATGAAAAAACATTGTTTTAAAGTAGCCCCTATTCCTCTTTTCTTTATTGAATCGTTCGCTTTTTTTTTCTTTCCATCATGGAGAAGGATAAGAAGGGATAAGCTGTTACATGTCTTCTGTATTCACGTGAAGGACTTTTTTCTTTTTCTCTTGTCATTCACGCGTGAAATTAGTTTCAATATGGCTGCACTGGTGTGGATGTAAGATAATTCGTATACAGTGTGAATCCACATTCCATCTTCGAAGAAAGAGAAAGAAAATAAATTTGTGCATGAATGTGTGTGTGTGTGTGTGTGTGTGTGAAAGAGAGAGAGAGAAACGTTTACCCCAATAGCATTTAAAATTGCAACACCGATATTATAGAATGTCAGCACTGTCAATGATATTACGAAAGGTAAACGTGTTACTTAGGCACTTAAGAAAAATCTGAAAGACAACAACAGTAATAAAAAATACTACAGAAAAAAAAATCTATTTGCATATGTCATATTTCAGGACCTTAATAAAATAACTGAAGAAAGAATTAAGGGGCCAATAAATGCAAATCCGCTGAAAGACTTGTGCATGTAAATAGATATTAACGTTGAGATTTATGCCGAGGAGCAGGCTATTGCGATACTCACGCCAGTAAAATACAAACTAATGGGCTATATATTATTATATATTATATATTATATATTATTATATATACATACTCACACGGGAAAGATTTATATATATATATATATATATATATAAAGGGAAAGACCCCCTTCGGTCATGAATGACCATGGGATTGCACCTAGAAAGTTACCCTCCTAGACAAAAGTCCGGGCAAGGTTGTTTATGGAAGGCCAGCAGTCGCCCATGCATACCAGCCTCCCCTCTCCACGCCACCAGTGTTATCCAAGGGAAAGACAAAGGTCGATACAGCTTGGCACCAGTGACGTCGCAACTCTTTTCTACAGCTGAGTGAACTGGAGCAACGTGAAATAAAGTGCCTTGCTCAAGAACACAACACGCAGCCCGGTCCGGGATTCGAGCTCACAACCTCACGATCGTAAGCTCGACGCTCTAACCACTGAACCATATATATATATATATATATATAATATATATATATGTGTGTGTGTGTATAAAGGGCATTTTTATATTATAATAATGTGTTGTTAATTGCATTATACATGAGGCAAATATGTGATGACATGGCTTGATCACATTTTGTTAGACAGCTAATCTATCTGGATTGAGGTGGAGTTGAACAACAATAACAAAACAACGACCCTTTTTGTCTATGTTAAAATTTTCCAGTAACATTATGAAGGTCCTGAGTGATGTCGAAAAACATGGTTCATACTAATGCAAGTTTTTCTCAGTAGTCTCTTTTATAGCTGTTGTTGCCTTTCTAATTTTCCTATGTATCTTAATACAGAATTTTAGTTTTTGTAAAGTCAGTTTGTCATTTTTAGCAGTGCAGATAAATGCGTGGATCTGCTGTTGACGACGTATGACACCAGAAGCTGAGTTATCTCAGAAATCTACTTTACTTTTAAGGTTTCTGGTTGAAGAGTTTGTGGTTGTAAACGATTTTAAAAGCTTCTCTGTATGAAAACGTTAATAATGTTATCAAAATGTTATATATATAACGTTTGTGGGCCACAAGTAAGTTTATTTTAATATTCTCGAGATTCCGGTAGTATTTATTGTACATATGTCATGTGTAACACTTTGCTGCTTATTATAATGTAGGAACCTAGTGAAGTGTAATCTATTGCGAGTTACTACTTGGAGATATTCCAAGATGTAAAGAAAAAACAGACATAAAAACAATGAAGATGAAATCTCTTAGTGTTATTTGTCATTTCCAAAGTGAGTCCAGGATGGAATGTCCATGAATTACATGGGGATCCTTCATGAAGGTCGGATGGATTTATTTTGGCAAAATTCGACTAAAATCTATGTTGTTTATCACTATACATAATATTTCAGTGATATATCATAGTGGAGAAGAGCTACCTTTTGAAAGGTTTTTGTATTAGCACGTAAACATATCATACAATTTCGAAATGTTTATGAAACGTAGACCCCTTTGTCAACGATACGATCATCTACAACTGTCTGTCAATACGTTATTGCTTTCAGATCAGTTCTTTTAATACTTATCAATTCTTATTATATTTTATATATATATATATATGCATTTTGTTTTAGAATACAAAGATATTTCGAAGAAAGCAAGATCTATTTGCGTCATCAGTCTCCTTTAAGAAGCTCATCAACAGAGAATTCAACTATTTTGGTTGAATATTTTCCACTGTTTTTATCCAACTGTAAAATCTGATTTAGAAAACAACAACACAAAAAATAACAAAAACACAATCACTATTTTGAAGAGTTTTTCTTTTAAATAAATAAATGAATAAATACATAAATAAATATTCAAGATTTCTTATTTCTCAAAATAACTTGTCTTTACCTTTCTTGAATATATATATAAATAGAGAGAGACAGACAGATAGAGTAAGAGAGAGAAAGAGAGAGAGAGAGAGTAAGTTTACAGAGTTGCTTGTCTTCCATTTTTAGTTTCCAGCTTATTACTTTAAACTATTAAGATAGCTACGACCAACTTTCTATTCTCTTTGACGGTCATCAATACTTGACTTGACTTTATTATAACTTTCAGAATGATTGTGTCTTTTTCGATACATCAAATTCTTGGTAAATATAATCAGGTTAATTTACTGCTTGAAATAATACAGACCTTTTCTTTACGCATCGTTTTATTTTATAATATAATTCAAATATCCGCAACGTTTGTGGGCCACAAGTAAGTTTCCTTTAATATTCTCGAGTTTCCTGTAGTATTTATTGTACATATGTCATGTGTAGCACTTTGCTGCTTAATATAATGCAGGAACCTAGTGAAGTGTAATCTATTGTGAGTTACTACTTGGAGATATTCCAAGAATTTTTTATACAACGTTTCAGTGGGACATTAATAAGTAGAAATCTAACGACCAGTTGAATTTGCACATTGGTTTTCGATTTGTCTCTGTTGGAAAGCTTTGCTTCACAATCTAACAAGGAGACCTTTTTGAGATCACTGAACTTGCCAGAAATAGAGGCTAATTTCCTACAAAATACGCTCTGTTGTCTTCAAACAATAGTCAAGATTGAGCAAGTTATTTATCATATTTTGCACAATCGAGGTTTATCTTGGGCTGAACAAGAATTTGGGCTATTTAATGCCGTTTTTGAGATTGGATCAAACGAGCAGATATCCACTTTCTGTTTTTTCCCCCACGCTTCCATATATTTCTCATTTTACTCTTTCAGTATTTTCAGCCAGCGAGCTGGTGTCGCTGGGGCGCCGCTATCTTAAGATATTTTGTTCATTCAGAGAATGGATGGTCTTTTGAAATCAATAATAACCGTGTTAGGTTTCCTTTTGATTGCTCTTCAGATTTTGTTTGTTTTTTTTCCTCCGTCTATTTCTGTTTTGTTGCGTACATTTTTGCCGATTTTTCGACACAGGGCTTTTAAGTGCAGTTCTTATCCGCAAAAAGCAATAAAATATCTATACTCTCTGCTCCCCACAATTTATGTCAATGTATTTGCCCATGAAATCTTTAAACCTATTTTATCCATGATATCTCAGCCTTCTCGTTTCACAATGATGCCAAACTATAAATTTTCCAGAACCGATGCGTGCACTTAACGAGAAAAAAGCCCTGTCGCTATTTTTGTTATTGTTTAACCACGGCTCACTCATTCAATATGATAAAAGTCGCTCAGTTTTTAACTATTCCATATTTGTGACAAATATTATAATGGTTTCAAATTTTGGCACAAGGCCAGGATTTCGTGTGGAATAAGGAAGTCAATTACATTAACGCCATTGCTCAACTTTGTCGATCCGAAAAAAGCCAAAGTCAGAATAAGCACACACACACACACACAGGCACACACACCATGCGAAGTTTCCCTACCTTACAAAGGCCTCAGATTTACTGGTGCTTAATTTATTGAACCCGAAAGGATGAAAGGCGAAGTTGACCTCGGTGGAATTTGAACTCAGAACGTAGCGACTGGTTAAATACTTGTTTCTTTACCATCCACAAGGGGATAAACACAGAGAGGACAAACAAGAACAGACAAACGGATTAAGTCGATTATATCGACCCCAGTGCGTAACTGGTACTTAATATATCGACCCCGAAAGGATGAAAGGCAAAGTCGACCTCGGCGGAATTTGAACTTAGAACATAACGACAGACTGGTTAAATATTGTAAATCATTTCGCCCAGCGTGCTAGCGATTCTGCTAGCTAGCCGCCTACCGAATTTTTTTGTGATGAAAGTAATAACTAAATGCTAACTTTTCTCTTATTTTAAAAAGGAAAATTCCCGGTGACCGTGGTATGGTTGGTACATCAGGTGGATTGAATAACAAAGTATTTGGTTTAATATAGCTGTGTATACTATTTTACTCTTTTACTTGTTTCAGTCAGTTGACTGCGGCCATGCTGGAGCACCACCTTTAATCGAGCAACTCGACCCCGGGACTTATTCTTTTGTAAGCCCAGTACTTATTCTATCGGTCTCTTTTGCCGAACCGCTAAGTGACGGGGACGTAAACACACCAGCATCGGTTGTTAAGCAATGCTAGGGGGACAACCACAGACACACAAACGCACACACACACATATATATATATATATATATATATAATATATATATATATATATATATATATATACGACAGGCTTCTTTCAGTTTCCGTCTACCAAATCCACTCACAAGGCATTGGTCGGCCCGGGGCTATAGCAGAAGACACTTGCCCAAGATGCCACACAGTGGGACTGAACCCGGAACCATGTGGTTGGTTAGCAAGCTACTTACCACACAGCCACTCCTGTATGATATCATACCAATGTATGATATCATTAATGACAAAACGTTTTGTTTAAATTTATTTTTAAAGCAATTCTTTCTTTAAACTGTTCGATTAGCTAAACTCTAGAATATGCGTGGTGTAATTGAAACTAAAACAGCTAACTTGGGTCAAGTGATACGTTGAAAGATTTCTAATCAGCAATCTTCAAAAAGCTGAAGATTGTTATAAAAACTAAAATTGACAGGCAAAGGAATTTTCAAAGCTAAATTTAATTCGTTAAATTTCGAAAGCAGTCGAGTAAGAAAGATTGTATCTTCAGCTTCTTGACACATACGCTCACGAGAGAGAGAAAAAAGTAAATATAGCAATTTGTGCAGTGGTAAAGCGATCTGGTTTGTTTGCTATTGCTTGCTCTGTTGTTGTTGTTGTCTTCTTCTTCTTCTTCTTCTTCTTCTTCTTCTTCTTCTTCTTCTTCTTCTTCTTCTTCTTCTTCTTCTTCTTCTTCCAATCAAGAATCACGCCATTAGCCACAAAGAATAATCTCTAATTCGAGCCTACTCTAAGCTAATAAGAATGCGTGTGGCATTCTTGAAGATCCACCCACCGCACGCGATAGACTGGCGGTTGCACGGGCGCGAAAGCTACGTTGTTATCCTCATTCTGTCAACAGTGGCTTTTAACGGGTGGAGAGCTGAACCATCCTAGGGTACAGAGGATTCGCAAGGGTCTGAAAGTTTACCACATCATAGTGGGTTACACCATGGTTCCTCTGTTTTGTGACAGAAGTAGGAAGAAAGAATGACAGAAAGTTGTGGTGAAAAAGTACAGTGAGGTTCACCACCCTCCCCCACAGGAGCCTCGTGGAGCTTATGTGCTTTCGCTCAATAAACACTCACAATGCTCGGAAATCGAAACCGCGTTCTTACGACCGCGAGTCCGCTGCCCTAACCACTGGGCGATTGCGCTTCCACTTGTTGTTGTTGCAGTTGTTAACAGTGATGTTGTTGTTGGTATTGCATTGTCGCCGGCCAGCGAAAGTCTATGATAAAGGTCTATGGCCAGAGTTGTCCCAGTGCGCCGGTTGTAGCTGGTGTCGTTGTTGTTGTTGTTGTTGAAGACGAGGCTCTTCTTGTTGATGATCATGATCATGATCATAAACTTTTGTCGCTCGATGACCACAAAATATGACCATCTTTATCATTATCATTATCATTAAAAACCAGAGTAACCGAGCAAATTTAGCTGTAATTTCTAGTATCGGGGACAAATGAATTGGCTCAGGTTATGTTTGTTTGCCGCTTGTTGAGGACCCTCGAACAGTTGTCTTCTCTCTTTAATAGACCTCCATATAATCGTGGTGGTGGTGGTGGTGGTGGTGGTGGTTGAGGGAAGGGGATGTGAGGAAGGAACAGGAGGAGGATAAAGAGAGGAGGAAGAGGGAGTAGGTGGAAGAGGGGGAGGAACATGGGGAAGATGGTAGAGGAGGATAATGAGGAGGTTGTGGAGCTAGTTATGATGTTGATGACAATTGGGGTAACGGTGATGATGACGGTAGCATTTATTAAATGATCATAATCACGATGACGACAACGACTATCATGATAGAGATGATGATGATGATGATGATGATGATGATGAGAGAAGAAGGAAGATTATGACGATGATCATGCGAAGAGGAGCATGTCTATCATAAAGATGATGCTGCTGCGTCGATAGGCTAGCGGTGAAGCGAGCAACTACCGGAGTATTTTGCTCGGACGCTAAGGACAAAAAACAAAAAGAGAGATAACAAACAAATAGCGAGACTAACAACCATCGAATAAAGCGAAAGTGAGACAAATCAAAGGTGAATCAATTGAACGGTGCGATGGCACCTAATGAGATAAAACCCAAATCACCAACCAATTACTGTTCCATTTACCATTTTTCCTTTTCTGTCTTAAACGCGTTTAAAAGGTAATTTCACGCGTGAGGAGCAAATAGAGGACACCAGAATAAAATTATTCCTTTTCCTAATTGCAAATCTTTCATTGCTAATAAAATGTCGTATTCCATTCTTTCGCAAAATAAGACAGAATTTAAAATATTCTCATCATTCGTTCATTGATATCGCTCATCATATTCATCACAGTTGTTCACGGAAAAATTTTGGGTTGTCCGGAAAGTTCGTGCTGATTTATACCAGCTTACCTTTCGACTTCTTTTAGAACATGTTTGAGTCCATAAAATAGGATCTGACTACACCTTCATTTAGAGTACAGTTTAAGCTATCTTTTCGTGGAAGAAGGTTTATGTTCCTATAACCTGTGTTAATTCTGTAACCCTTTAAAATGTAAGATAAGAAAGTTCATTTTCGGCACTTGATGCTTTGGGAACCAGACAAAAAAATGCTGCAGCTCGGCTGGGATGTGTTACCCCACCCTCCATATTCACCAGATATTGCTCCTTCGGATTTCCACTTATTCAGGTCTCTGCAGAATAGTCTTAATGGCAAACATTTCAATTCCTTGGATGACGTAAAAAGATACCTTGATAAATTCTCTGCCATGAAACCACCTCAATTCTGGGAAGAGGGTATTTTCAATTTAAAGGAAAGATGGAGAGGCATTGTGCAACATTGTGCCCCTGCGTTTACTATGTTATAATTTACCAGATAATGACAGGTGTAACTTCATTCTAGCTAGAGTATGACTTGATCAAAATATATTATGAATCTCTACTTTGGTACTGAATACTTTTTCTTTCGGCAGTTAACATTATATACATATATGCATACATACTTACACACGCATACACACACACACACACACACACACACACACACACACACACAAATATATATATATATAGTAAATCCCCCACACACACACACGAAATAAAGAAGACCAAACACAACAAGAAAAAAAACAACAACGCGAGGACGTGGTGCATGCAAAGTATTAACAGATGCTCAGGAAAGGAGAGAAAGGTAGGCTTTTTCACGTTTCGAGTAAAGCTGGTCGTCAGAAACAGGAGACGGAGGGAAGTCTAAGAGAGGAAAAAGGAGAAAAAATCCCCAACGATTCACATGTTGTTACATTTTGAAAACGCTTTCGCCTGTACATTTAACAAGTTATCCATCAGACAAGTGATAACTTCATTTGCCAGAGGATGACGGGTGAAACTCCATTCTAGCTATAGTCTGCCTTGGTGAAAATATATTATATATATAATCAGACGTGTCCTGTCTTGCCTTCGAAACACGCTATGTCTGGTAGCGACAGCCGATGAAGTGGATTTTTCCTTGTGCAGCATGTCCTGTACTTCGTTTTTCTGCTGTACATAATTGTTTTTCCCGTTTTCGTTTTCGTCTTGTTCCACGTCTCTGTCCTTCTGTTGTAACAAAATGGCTTTTCCGTTTTCGTTTCTGTTGATTTTTACGTCTTCTTGTGGTGTCCTGTACGTATATATATTTATATATGCTTGTATATATACATGTAGATGTCGGTACGTACATATATGTTTGTATGTATGCATATATTTTATTTATTACACTATATATATATATATATATATATATATATTGGCTAAACTGGCAATATGACCATTCCGAAATATAACAATATATATATATATATATATATATATATATATATATATATATATATATATATATATAATATATATATATATATATTATCATTACTTTCTTTATACTTTCTAAACTTTCCTGTATTTTCTGGGCTTTCCTTTTGTCGTCTCTTCCTACTCTGGATGTCCTTACTCTGTTGTCTCTTATACACACACGCACCTTCGTGTTGGGGGTCATCTTTACTTTGTTATCACCCCTACTTCTTCGCTCTCTTGTGTGATCCTTCTGTCCGAAGTCAGTCGCCATGATAGATCGTTAGCCACTACATACATTTTTTTCTCTCCTTGTTTTTTTTCTGTGTCCCTTTCTGAAGAAGAGCGTAGGCTCGAAACGTAAAAAAAACTGTTTCTGTTTCTGAGCGTTATACTAATACATCTGTTTGTTTTGTACACCACCTGTCTTCGTCTTTTGTTGTTGTTTTTTTTCGTAAACTCCCCCTATACATATATATATAGTTTCATACGTTACGCAATCAGCAGGTTTCTGTAGTGACAGTCTTGTTCCACAATTGACTACTGTTGTTAATTGTGGAACACGACGGCAACTACATAAATGTGATGACTGAGTAACGCAAGGATGTACTAGTTTATTTCAATATAAAAAAAGTCGCAAAACTGTAAAAGTGTTAAAAATATTCAAATAACGAAACGTGAAAATCAGACTAATTTAGAACTTCATTGACTAATATATTCCTCTATACACAATCATGCACTCTCGGATATACGTTGACGGTTGTCTGGAAGATTCTGTTTTACAATTCTGTTGACATCGACTCTCTCAAACTCATTGTTGATGTGGCAGTTACTAAAGATGATAAATTTCTCAGTTGCATGTTTTTCTTTCATGTTTAGTCATGTATTACTTGCTTTGGTGAAGGCGCGTGGCTTAGTGGTTAAGGGCATTCAGCTCATGGTTGTAAGGTTGTGAGTTCAATTCCCGGCGGCGCGTTGTGTCCTTGAGCAAGACACTTTATTTCACATTACTTCCATCCACTCAGCTGGCAAAAATGAGTAGTACCTGTATTTCAAAGGACCAGCCCTGTCACACACTGTGTCACGCTGAATCTCCCCGAGAACTACGTTAAGGGTATACGTGTTTGTGGAGTGCTCAGCCACTTACACCTTAATTTCACGAGCAAGCTGTTTCCGTTCATCGTATCAGCTGGGACCCTCGTCGTCGCAACCGACGGAGTGTTCCTATACTTGCTTTGGTACTTCGCCGGTATTGCAAAGGCGTATGCATATATTTACTTGCGGCTTTTGCCCTTAAAGTTTATTCAGCAAGAAGAAACAGGACCCCTCATTGGAATTTAAGTAGTGACAGAAATATAATTGGATAGTGAATCTTAAAAAACTGTTTTGCATATTTTCTGCCTATTTCTTAATTTGAAACGCTCGAAATCTCTTGACTTTTACTTATTGAATTACTAAATTTCAAATTATGGCCTACGCAATGTTACTTTCCATAACCGCTATACGTAATAGAGAATCTGCAACTTTTGTAGATATATAATTGACACGTTTCTGAGGAACATAACCATACGTAATTTACGTTGGTGCTGAGATTTTGTCCTCCAGGTTTTGATTATTTGTGAGATACTGTTCTTATCCCATTTGATCAATTGGTAAGAATATTCGATTGTTTGGACTTTACTTTAGCAGAGGCAGCTTATAAGATTTCAAAGACTGTCTGAGCTGACAAGAAGCCTCCTCTCACACTCTTTGTCCCTTTCGCTCTCTCTTTCATTCTTTCTCCCCCACCTCTCTCTCTCTCTCTCTCTCTCTCTCTCTCTCTGGGAATATGTCTGCTGATATCAATATTTCTATAGCAATATCCAGCTGATACCAGAATTTTACAGGTTTTAATATCAAAGGAGAGGACTTTCTCAGTTGTTAAGTTTCCAAAATCCTGATTCCAAAACTGATATAAAAAAAACTATCATTGGATATTTTCTTTATGTAAGACTAAAGATCTGACCTTTTATGTCTGACATCATGTTTCCTTGATCATTTGATATTTGTTCACAGTGCGTTTTCATCAATATCTAAGTATGTGTAGCACTCCTAGGGAGGATCAGGAGGGATCTCTGATGTCACACTGTTTTTCTTTTTTTTTTCACTTTAATGTCGTTTTTCTACTCACATTCAGCTATCGATTATGAACATCTACATTCGCTAAACTCCACCCATATCGTACTTGAAATGATAATTAAATCGAGTTTCATTCAAAATATTGTCAGTGTAGATCATGAGATCGTCATCAAACAAATAGATATATACTCGTGGGTCTTTCATTTGCCGTCTCTAGCATTAGACTTCTTCTAAACTTTCAATCGCAGCACATAAAGCAGCAGTAATATTCGGTTATATTTGCTAAATGAAATTAATCCGGCAACTATGGACAGAGAACAGAATCGTAATGCTTTTGGGATTGTTTATACAAATTTTCTGCCTATACTTCTTTTGAATTGGATACGTTAATGTCAGAGTGTTTAATGCAAACATTATGTATATGCTAGCTAGAAATAACGAAATACTAAAGTTATTCCACGTCATCAAAGTCCGTCCTTTCTTTCATCTGCCAAGTCATTACACATTTCCTTGCTGAAAACAAAATATTCCCGGAAGAAATTATTTGAGAAGATTCTTCAAGGTTTATCACCTATGTTTAGGCAAACCTATAGTTTTCTGCGAAATCATTTGTTTTATTCTTGGCTAAAAGATTTGGTAGGCAATTTCTGTATGTCAATTTGACATTCTGTAGTAATTTTAAACCTACCCATGAAAGCATTCAAGAAAATGTTACAGCTGTACTTCTCTCCTAATATTAAATCTCTTGCTAACATCTAATTATGCAGCTTTAACACAGTAAAGGAGAGAAAAATGCATCGGGTCGCAGCAGTATTTCCTTTTGATTATATTCCACCATTACGATTCACAATCGTTCTTTTCATTCTAGATCTTACACAAAAATGTCTCAAGCCCTTAAGAGGTAGCTTGTTGTGCAAGGATATTGTGTTTATATTCATTGAGATTCTGATTACTCTCTTCCAATTGCTGAGTTTCCCCAGATGTTTATTAAATATTATTGATTAATAAAGTTTATTAAGTAATAAAGGTTATTAATTGCCTCTTCAAGGATATGGAGTGTTGAACCTACCAACATTTTAGTATTTTGTTTCTTTACATACGATGGAGAACATTATTTTTCTGAACACCTTAATATACTGTCAACAAGTCCGATCGGTAGTACCCAGCAATTAATGTTTTCCCCTAATTTTCTTATCAACTTCAGTGATATATTATGGATAGTTTCATTACCAGGTACACTGCGTCTCTCTTTTAGGTGTTGCTTAACAAGATCATCGTCCGTATATAGAGAGACAAATAGTCCTCACAATCTCTGACGATTTCACTATTAACTTTTAAATTGAAAGTGACTGTTCTATTCTATTTTATATATTTTTATCTCATCTAAATTGTATGTTGTCTAAAGAAAGTTTCAGAAAGTTTCAAGAATATAAAAACATGCTGAAATTGCTAAAATGTGTCCAACTTATTGAATATTCTACAGTCATCTTCGTCCGAT